>NW_027189834.1:0-81857 GCF_040958095.1 Procambarus clarkii | reverse complement strand
CCCTTTAAAGAGATGGTAATTTCGGAGTATTTATACACTCCAAAGACTACCACCTCCCAAGAGCACTAGAGCAAGTGAGGGGTCATTTTTACGTTTTTTCATCAAGTCCCTGTTAATATGGGAGAACACTGTGTCTATGCTTAAGGCACAACTCTCCTAAACACGAGAGTGAAATATACAACTTTAGAACACTTTCCCACCAGGAGACTCGAACCCTAGCCAGCACAGAAGCCTTCCAGCAACTGGCATAACAGGTACGCCTTAACCCACTCCACCACCTGCTCAGACCCTTAAAAGAGATGGTAATTTCGGAGTATTTATACACTCCAAAGACTACCACCTCCCAAGAGCACTAGAGCAAGTGAGGGGTCATTTTTACGTTTTTTCGTCAAGTCCCTGTTAATATGGGAGAACACTGTGTCTATGCTTAAGGCACAACTCTCCTAAACACGAGAGTGAAATATACAACTTTAGAACACTTTCCCACCAGGAGACTCGAACCCTAGCCAGCACAGAAGCCTTCCAGCAACTGGCATAACAGGTACGCCTTAACCCACTCCACCACCTGCTCAGACCCTTAAAAGAGATGGTAATTTCAGAGTATTTATACACTCCAAAGACTACCACCTCCCAAGAGCACTAGAGCAAGTGAGGGGTCATTTTTACGTTTTTTCATCAAGTCCCTGTTAATATGTGAGAACACTGTGTCTATGCTTAAGGCACAACTCTCCTAAACACGAGAGTGAAATATACAACTTAAGAACACTTTCCCACCAGGAGACTCGAACCCTAGCCTGCACAGAAGCCTTCCAGCAACTGGCATAACAGGTACGCCTTAACCCACTCCACCACTTGCTCAGACCCTTAAAAGAGATGGTAATTTCGGAGTATTTATACACTCCAAAGACTACCACCTCCCAAGAGCACTAGAGCAAGTGAGGGGTCATTTTTACGTTTTTTCATCAAGTCCCTGTTAATATGGGAGAACACTGTGTCTATGCTTAAGGCACAACTCTCCTAAACACGAGAGTGAAATATACAACTTTAGAACACTTTCCCACCAGGAGACTCGAACCCTAGCCAGCACAGAAGCCTTCCAGCAACTGGCATAACAGGTACGCCTTAACCCACTCCACCACCTGCTCAGACCCTTAAAAGAGATGGTAATTTCAGAGTATTTATACACTCCAAAGACTACCACCTCCCAAGAGCACTAGAGCAAGTGAGGGGTCATTTTTACGTTTTTTCATCAAGTCCCTGTTAATATGTGAGAACACTGTGTCTATGCTTAAGGCACAACTCTCCTAAACACGAGAGAGAAATATACAACTTAAGAACACTTTCCCACCAAGAGACTCGAACCCTAGCCTGCACAGAAGCCTTCCAGCAACTGGCATAACAGGTACGCCTTAACCCACTCCACCACTTGCTCAGACCCTTAAAAGAGATGGTAATTTCGGAGTATTTATACACTCCAAAGACTACCACCTCCCAAGAGCACTAGAGCAAGTGAGGGGTCATTTTTACGTTTTTTCATCAAGTCCCTGTTAATATGGGAGAACACTGTGTCTATGCTTAAGGCACAACTCTCCTAAACAAGAGAGTGAAGTATACAACTTTAGAACACTTTCCCACCAGGAGACTCGAACCCTAGCCAGCACAGAAGCCTTCCAGCAACTGGCATAACAGGTACGCCTTAACCCACTCCACCACCTGCTCAGACCCTTAAAAGAGATGGTAATTTCGGAGTATTTATACACTCCAAAGACTACCACCTCCCAAGAGCACTAGAGCAAGTGAGGGGTCATTTTTACGTTTTTTCATCAAGTCCCTGTTAATATGTGAGAACACTGTGTCTATGCTTAAGGCACAACTCTCCTAAACACGAGAGTGAAATATACAACTTAAGAACACTTTCCCACCAGGAGACTCGAACCCTAGCTAGCACAGAAGCCTTCCAGCAACTGGCATAACAGGTACGCCTTAACCCACTCCACCACCTGCTCAGACCCTTAAAAGAGATGGTAATTTCGGAGTATTTATACACTCCAAAGACTACCACCTCCCAAGAGCACTAGAGCAAGTGAGGGGTCATTTTTACGTTTTTTCATCAAGTCCCTGTTAATATGGGAGAACACTGTGTCTATGCTTAAGGCACAACTCTCCTAAACACGAGAGTGAAATATACAACTTTAGAACACTTTCCCACCAGGAGACTCGAACCCTAGCCAGCACAGAAGCCTTCCAGCAACTGGCATAACAGGTACGCCTTAACCCACTCCACCACCTGCTCAGACCCTTAAAAGAGATGGTAATTTCGGAGTATTTATACACTCCAAAGACTACCACCTCCTAAGAGCACTAGAGCAAGTGAGGGGTCATTTTTACGTTTTTTCATCAAGTCCCTGTTAATATGGGAGAACACTGTGTCTATGCTTAAGGCACAACTCTCCTAAACACGAGAGTGAAGTATACAACTTTAGAACACTTTCCCACCAGGAGACTCGAACCCTAGCCAGCACAGAAGCCATTTTAGCAACTGGCATAACAGGTACGCCTTAACCCACTCCACCACCTGCTCAGACCCTTAAAAGAGATGGTAATTTCGGAGTATTTATACACTCCAAAGACTACCACCTCCCAAGAGCACTAGAGCAAGTGAGGGGTCATTTTTACGTTTTTTCATCAAGTCCCTGTTAATATGGGAGAACACTGTGTCTATGCTTAAGGCACAACTCTCCTAAACACGAGAGTGAAGTATACAACTTTAGAACACTTTCCCACCAGGAGACTCGAACCCTAGCCAGCACAGAAGCCTTCCAGCAACTGGCATAACAGGTACGCCTTAACCCACTCCACCACCTGCTCAGACCCTTAAAAGAGATGGTAATTTCGGAGTATTTATACACTCCAAAGACTAACACCTCCCAAGAGCACTAGAGCAAGTGAGGGGTCATTTTTACGTTTTTTCATCAAGTCCCTGTTAATATGGGAGAACACTGTGTCTATGCTTAAGGCACAACTCTCCTAAACACGAGAGTGAAATATACAACTTTAGAACACTTTCCCACCAGGAGACTCGAACCCTAGCCAGCACAGAAGCCTTCCAGCAACTGGCATAACAGGTACGCCTTAACCCACTCCACCACCTGCTCAGACCCTTTAAAGAGATGGTAATTTTGGAGTATTTATACACTCCAAAGACTACCACCTCCCAAGAGCACTAGAGCAAGTGAGGGGTCATTTTTACGTTTTTTCATCAAGTCCCTGTTAATATGGGAGAACACTGTGTCTATGCTTAAGGCACAACTCTCCTAAACACGAGAGTGAAGTATACAACTTTAGAACACTTTCCCACCAGGAGACTCGAACCCTAGCCAGCACAGAAGCCTTCCAGCAACTGGCATAACAGGTACGCCTTAACCCACTCCACCACCTGCTCAGACCCTTAAAAGAGATGGTAATTTCGGAGTATTTATACACTCCAAAGACTACCACCTCCCAAGAGCACTAGAGCAAGTGAGGGGTCATTTTTACGTTTTTTCATCAAGTCCCTGTTAATATGGGAGAACACTGTGTCTATGCTTAAGGCACAACTCTCCTAAACACGAGAGTGAAATATACAACTTTAGAACACTTTCCCACCAGGAGACTCGAACCCTAGCCAGCACAGAAGCCTTCCAGCAACTGGCATAACAGGTACGCCTTAACCCACTCCACCACCTGCTCAGACCCTTAAAAGAGATGGTAATTTCGGAGTATTTATACACTCCAAAGACTACCACCTCCCAAGAGCACTAGAGCAAGTGAGGGGTCATTTTTACGTTTTTTCGTCAAGTCCCTGTTAATATGGGAGAACACTGTGTCTATGCTTAAGGCACAACTCTCCTAAACACGAGAGTGAAATATACAACTTTAGAACACTTTCCCACCAGGAGACTCGAACCCTAGCCAGCACAGAAGCCTTCCAGCAACTGGCATAACAGGTACGCCTTAACCCACTCCACCACCTGCTCAGACCCTTAAAAGAGATGGTAATTTCAGAGTATTTATACACTCCAAAGACTACCACCTCCCAAGAGCACTAGAGCAAGTGAGGGGTCATTTTTACGTTTTTTCATCAAGTCCCTGTTAATATGTGAGAACACTGTGTCTATGCTTAAGGCACAACTCTCCTAAACACGAGAGTGAAATATACAACTTAAGAACACTTTCCCACCAGGAGACTCGAACCCTAGCCTGCACAGAAGCCTTCCAGCAACTGGCATAACAGGTACGCCTTAACCCACTCCACCACTTGCTCAGACCCTTAAAAGAGATGGTAATTTCGGAGTATTTATACACTCCAAAGACTACCACCTCCCAAGAGCACTAGAGCAAGTGAGGGGTCATTTTTACGTTTTTTCATCAAGTCCCTGTTAATATGGGAGAACACTGTGTCTATGCTTAAGGCACAACTCTCCTAAACACGAGAGTGAAATATACAACTTTAGAACACTTTCCCACCAGGAGACTCGAACCCTAGCCAGCACAGAAGCCTTCCAGCAACTGGCATAACAGGTACGCCTTAACCCACTCCACCACCTGCTCAGACCCTTAAAAGAGATGGTAATTTCAGAGTATTTATACACTCCAAAGACTACCACCTCCCAAGAGCACTAGAGCAAGTGAGGGGTCATTTTTACGTTTTTTCATCAAGTCCCTGTTAATATGTGAGAACACTGTGTCTATGCTTAAGGCACAACTCTCCTAAACACGAGAGTGAAATATACAACTTAAGAACACTTTCCCACCAGGAGACTCGAACCCTAGCCTGCACAGAAGCCTTCCAGCAACTGGCATAACAGGTACGCCTTAACCCACTCCACCACTTGCTCAGACCCTTAAAAGAGATGGTAATTTCGGAGTATTTATACACTCCAAAGACTACCACCTCCCAAGAGCACTAGAGCAAGTGAGGGGTCATTTTTACGTTTTTTCATCAAGTCCCTGTTAATATGGGAGAACACTGTGTCTATGCTTAAGGCACAACTCTCCTAAACAAGAGAGTGAAGTATACAACTTTAGAACACTTTCCCACCAGGAGACTCGAACCCTAGCCAGCACAGAAGCCTTCCAGCAACTGGCATAACAGGTACGCCTTAACCCACTCCACCACCTGCTCAGACCCTTAAAAGAGATGGTAATTTCGGAGTATTTATACACTCCAAAGACTACCACCTCCCAAGAGCACTAGAGCAAGTGAGGGGTCATTTTTACGTTTTTTCATCAAGTCCCTGTTAATATGTGAGAACACTGTGTCTATGCTTAAGGCACAACTCTCCTAAACACGAGAGTGAAATATACAACTTAAGAACACTTTCCCACCAGGAGACTCGAACCCTAGCCAGCACAGAAGCCTTCCAGCAACTGGCATAACAGGTACGCCTTAACCCACTCCACCACCTGCTCAGACCCTTAAAAGAGATGGTAATTTCGGAGTATTTATACACTCCAAAGACTACCACCTCCCAAGAGCACTAGAGCAAGTGAGGGGTCATTTTTACGTTTTTTCATCAAGTCCCTGTTAATATGGGAGAACACTGTGTCTATGCTTAAGGCACAACTCTCCTAAACACGAGAGTGAAATATACAACTTTAGAACACTTTCCCACCAGGAGACTCGAACCCTAGCCAGCACAGAAGCCTTCCAGCAACTGGCATAACAGGTACGCCTTAACCCACTCCACCACCTGCTCAGACCCTTAAAAGAGATGGTAATTTCGGAGTATTTATACACTCCAAAGACTACCACCTCCCAAGAGCACTAGAGCAAGTGAGGGGTCATTTTTACGTTTTTTCATCAAGTCCCTGTTAATATGGGAGAACACTGTGTCTATGCTTAAGGCACAACTCTCCTAAACACGAGAGTGAAGTATACAACTTTAGAACACTTTCCCACCAGGAGACTCGAACCCTAGCCAGCACAGAAGCCATTTTAGCAACTGGCATAACAGGTACGCCTTAACCCACTCCACCACCTGCTCAGACCCTTAAAAGAGATGGTAATTTCGGAGTATTTATACACTCCAAAGACTACCACCTCCCAAGAGCACTAGAGCAAGTGAGGGGTCATTTTTACGTTTTTTCATCATGTCCCTGTTAATATGGGAGAACACTGTGTCTATGCTTAAGGCACAACTCTCCTAAACACGAGAGTGAAATATACAACTTTAGAACACTTTCCCACCAGGAGACTCGAACCCTAGCCAGCACAGAAGCCTTCCAGCAACTGGCATAACAGGTACGCCTTAACCCACTGCACCACCTGCTCAGACCCTTAAAAGAGATGGTAATTTCGGAGTATTTATACACTCCAAAGACTACCACCTCCCAAGAGCACTAGAGCAAGTGAGGGGTCATTTTTACGTTTTTTCATCAAGTCCCTGTTAATATGGGAGAACACTGTGTCTATGCTTAAGGCACAACTCTCCTAAACACGAGAGTGAAGTATACAACTTTAGAACACTTTCCCACCAGGAGACTCGAACCCTAGCCAGCACAGAAGCCTTCCAGCAACTGGCATAACAGGTACGCCTTAACCCACTCCACCACCTGCTCAGACCCTTAAAAGAGATGGTAATTTCGGAGTATTTATACACTCCAAAGACTACCACCTCCCAAGAGCACTAGAGCAAGTGAGGGGTCATTTTTACGTTTTTTCATCAAGTCCCTGTTAATATGGGAGAACACTGTGTCTATGCTTAAGGCACAACTCTCCTAAACACGAGAGTGAAATATACAACTTTAGAACACTTTCCCACCAGGAGACTCGAACCCTAGCCAGCACAGAAGCCTTCCAGCAACTGGCATAACAGGTACGCCTTAACCCACTCCACCACCTGCTCAGATCCTTAAAAGAGATGGTAATTTCGGAGTATTTATACACTCCAAAGACTACCACCTCCCAAGAGCACTAGAGCAAGTGAGGGGTCATTTTTACGTTTTTTCATCAAGTCCCTGTTAATATGTGAGAACACTGTGTCTATGCTTAAGGCACAACTCTACTAAACACGAGAGTGATATATACAACTTAAGAACACTTTCCCACCAGGAGACTCGAACCCTAGCCTGCACAGAAGCCTTCCAGCAACTGGCATAACAGGTACGCCTTAACCCACTCCACCACTTGCTCAGACCCTTAAAGGAGATGGTAATTTCGGAGTATTTATACACTCCAAAGACTACCACCTCCCAAGAGCACTAGAGCAAGTGAGGGGTCATTTTTACGTTTTTTCATCAAGTCCCTGTTAATATGTGAGAACACTGTGTCTATGCTTAAGGCACAACTCTCCTAAACACGAGAGTGAAATATACAACTTAAGAACACTTTCCCACCAGGAGACTCGAACCCTAGCCAGCACAGAAGCCTTCCAGCAACTGGCATAACAGGTACGCCTTAACCCACTCCACCACCTGCTCAGACCCTTAAAAGAGATGGTAATTTCGGAGTATTTATACACTCCAAAGACTACCACCTCCCAAGAGCACTAGAGCAAGTGAGGGGTCATTTTTACGTTTTTTCATCAAGTCCCTGTTAATATGGGAGAACACTGTGTCTATGCTTAAGGCACAACTCTCCTAAACACGAGAGTGAAATATACAACTTTTGAACACTTTCCCACCAGGAGACTCGAACCCTAGCCAGCACAGAAGCCTTCCAGCAACTGGCATAACAGGTACGCCTTAACCCACTCCACCACCTGCTCAGACCCTTAAAAGAGATGGTAATTTCGGAGTATTTATACACTCGAAAGACTACCACCTCCCAAGAGCACTAGAGCAAGTGAGGGGTCATTTTTACGTTTTTTCATCAAGTCCCTGTTAATATGGGAGAACACTGTGTCTATGCTTAAGTCACAACTCTCCTAAACACGAGAGTGAAGTATACAACTTTAGAACACTTTCCCACCAGGAGACTCGAACCCTAGCCAGCACAGAAGCCTTCCAGCAACTGGCATAACAGGTACGCCTTAACCCACTCCACCACCTGCTCAGACCCTTAAAAGAGATGGTAATTTCGGAGTATTTATACACTCCAAAGACTACCACCTCCCAAGAGCACTAGAGCAAGTGAGGGGTCATTTTTACGTTTTTTCATCAAGTCCCTGTTAATATGGGAGAACACTGTGTCTATGCTTAAGGCACAACTCTCCTAAACACGAGAGTGAAATATACAACTTTAGAACACTTTCCCACCAGGAGACTCGAACCCTTGCCAGCACAGAAGCCTTCCAGCAACTGGCATAACAGGTACGCCTTAACCCACTCCACCACCTGCTCAGACCCTTTAAAGAGATGGTAATTTCGGAGTATTTATACACTCCAAAGACTACCACCTCCCAAGAGCACTAGAGCATATGAGGGGTCATTTTTACGTTTTTTCATCAATTCCCTGTTAATATGGGAGAACACTGTGTCTATGCTTAAGGCACAACTCTCCTAAACACGAGAGTGAAATATACAACTTTAGAACACTTTCCCACAAGGAGACTCGAACCCTAGCCAGCACAGAAGCCTTTTAGCAACTGGCATAACAGGTACGCCTTAACCCACTCCACCACCTGCTCAGACCCTTAAAAGAGATGGTAATTTCGGAGTATTTATACACTCCAAAGACTACCACCTCCCAAGAGCACTAGAGCAAGTGAGGGGTCATTTTTACGTTTTTTCATCAAGTCCCTGTTAATATGGGAGAACACTGTGTCTATGCTTAAGGCACAACTCTCCTAAACACGAGAGTGAAATATACAACTTTAGAACACTTTCCCACCAGGAGACTCGAACCCTAGCCAGCACAGAAGCCTTCCAGCAACTGGCATAACAGGTACGCCTTAACCCACTCCACCACCTGCTCAGACCCTTAAAAGAGATGGTAATTTCGGAGTATTTATACACTCCAAAGACTACCACCTCCCAAGAGCACTAGAGCAAGTGAGGGGTCATTTTTACGTTTTTTCATCAAGTCCCTGTTAATATGTGAGAACACTGTGTCTATGCTTAAGGCACAACTCTCCTAAACACGAGAGTGAAATATACAACTTAAGAACACTTTCCCACCAGTAGACTCGAACCCTAGCCAGCACAGAAGCCTTCCAGCAACTGGCATAACAGGTACGCCTTAACCCACTCCACCACTTGCTCAGACCCTTAAAAGAGATGGTAATTTCGGAGTATTTATACACTCCAAAGACTACCACCTCCCAAGAGCACTAGAGCAAGTGAGGGGTCATTTTTACGTTTTTTCATCAAGTCCCTGTTAATATGGGAGAACACTGTGTCTATGCTTAAGGCACAACTCTCCTAAACACGAGAGTGAAGTATACAACTTTAGAACACTTTCCCACCAGGAGACTCGAACCCTAGCCAGCACAGAAGCCTTCCAGCAACTGGCATAACAGGTACGCCTTAACCCACTCCACCACCTGCTCAGACCCTTAAAAGAGATGGTAATTTCGGAGTATTTATACACTCCAAAGACTACCACCTCCCAAGAGCACTAGAGCAAGTGAGGGGTCATTTTTACGTTTTTTCATTAAGTCCCTGTTAATATGGGAGAACACTGTGTCTATGCTTAAGGCACAACTCTCCTAAACACGAGAGTGAAATATACAACTTTAGAACACTTTCCCACCAGGAGACTCGAACCCTAGCCAGCACAGAAGCCTTCCAGCAACTGGCATAACAGGTACGCCTTAACCCACTGCCCCACCTGCTCAGACCCTTAAAAGAGATGGTAATTTCGGAGTATTTATACACTCCAAAGACTACCACCTCCCAAGAGCACTAGAGCAAGTGAGGGGTCATTTTTACGTTTTTTCATCAAGTCCCTGTTAATATGGGAGAACACTGTGTCTATGCTTAAGGCACAACTCTCCTAAACACGAGAGTGAAGTATACAACTTTAGAACACTTTCCCACCAGGAGACTCGAACCCTAGCCAGCACAGAAGCCTTCCAGCAACTGGCATAACAGGTACGCCTTAACCCACTCCACCACCTGCTCAGACCCTTAAAAGAGATGGTAATTTCGGAGTATTTATACACAGGAGGGGCCTCGTAGCCTGGTAGATAGCGCGCAGGACTCGTAATTCTGTGGCGCGGGTTCGATTCCCGCACGAGGCAGAAACAAATGGGCAAAGTTTCTTTCACCCTGAATGCCCCTGTTACCTAAGAGTAAATAGGTACCTGGGAGTTAGTCAGCTGTCACGGGCTGCTTCCTGGGGGTGGAGGCCTGGTTGAGGACCGGGCCGCAGGGACACTAAAGCCCAGAAATCATCTCAAGATAACCTCAAGATAACCTCAAGAATCCAAAGACTACCACCTCCCAAGAGCACTAGAGCAAGTGATGGTAATTTCGGAGTATTTATACACTCCAAAGACTACCACCTCCCAAGAGCACTAGAGCAAGTGAGGGGTCATTTTTACGTTTTTTCATCAAGTCCCTGTTAATATGGGAGAACACTGTGTCTATGCTTAAGGCACAACTCTCCTAAACACGAGAGTGAAATATACAACTTTAGAACACTTTCCCACCAGGAGACTCGAACCCTAGCCAGCACAGAAGCCTTCCAGCAACTGGCATAACAGGTACGCCTTAACCCACTCCACCACCTGCTCAGACCCTTAAAAGAGATGGTAATTTCAGAGTATTTATACACTCCAAAGACTACCACCTCCCAAGAGCACTAGAGCAAGTGAGGGGTCATTTTTACGTTTTTTCATCAAGTCCCTGTTAATATGTGAGAACACTGTGTCTATGCTTAAGGCACAATTCTCCTAAACACGAGAGTGAAATATACAACTTAAGAACACTTTCCCACCAGGAGACTCGAACCCTAGCCTGCACAGAAGCCTTCCAGCAACTGGCATAACAGGTACGCCTTAACCCACTCCACCACTTGCTCAGACCCTTAAAAGAGATGGTAATTTCGGAGTATTTATACACTCCAAAGACTACCACCTCCCAAGAGCACTAGAGCAAGTGAGGGGTCATTTTTACGTTTTTTCATCAAGTCCCTGTTAATATGGGAGAACACTGTGTCTATGCTTAAGGCACAACTCTCCTAAACACGAGAGTGAAATATACAACTTTAGAACACTTTCCCACCAGGAGACTCGAACCCTAGCCAGCACAGAAGCCTTCCAGCAACTGGCATAACAGGTACGCCTTAACCCACTCCACCACCTGCTCAGACCCTTAAAAGAGATGGTAATTTCAGAGTATTTATACACTCCAAAGACTACCACCTCCCAAGAGCACTAGAGCAAGTGAGGGGTCATTTTTACGTTTTTTCATCAAGTCCCTGTTAATATGTGAGAACACTGTGTCTATGCTTAAGGCACAACTCTCCTAAACACGAGAGTGAAATATACAACTTAAGAACACTTTCCCACCAGGAGACTCGAACCCTAGCCTGCACAGAAGCCTTCCAGCAACTGGCATAACAGGTACGCCTTAACCCACTCCACCACTTGCTCAGACCCTTAAAAGAGATGGTAATTTCGGAGTATTTATACACTCCAAAGACTACCACCTCCCAAGAGCACTAGAGCAAGTGAGGGGTCATTTTTACGTTTTTTCATCAAGTCCCTGTTAATATGGGAGAACACTGTGTCTATGCTTAAGGCACAACTCTCCTAAACAAGAGAGTGAAGTATACAACTTTAGAACACTTTCCCACCAGGAGACTCGAACCCTAGCCAGCACAGAAGCCTTCCAGCAACTGGCATAACAGGTACGCCTTAACCCACTCCACCACCTGCTCAGACCCTTAAAAGAGATGGTAATTTCGGAGTATTTATACACTCCAAAGACTACCACCTCCCAAGAGCACTAGAGCAAGTGAGGGGTCATTTTTACGTTTTTTCATCAAGTCCCTGTTAATATGTGAGAACACTGTGTCTATGCTTAAGGCACAACTCTCCTAAACACGAGAGTGAAATATACAACTTAAGAACACTTTCCCACCAGGAGACTCGAACCCTAGCCAGCACAGAAGCCTTCCAGCAACTGGCATAACAGGTACGCCTTAACCCACTCCACCACCTGCTCAGACCCTTAAAAGAGATGGTAATTTCGGAGTATTTATACACTCCAAAGACTACCACCTCCCAAGAGCACTAGAGCAAGTGAGGGGTCATTTTTACGTTTTTTCATCAAGTCCCTGTTAATATGGGAGAACACTGTGTCTATGCTTAAGGCACAACTCTCCTAAACACGAGAGTGAAATATACAACTTTAGAACACTTTCCCACCAGGAGACTCGAACCCTAGCCAGCACAGAAGCCTTCCAGCAACTGGCATAACAGGTACGCCTTAACCCACTCCACCACCTGCTCAGACCCTTAAAAGAGATGGTAATTTCGGAGTATTTATACACTCCAAAGACTACCACCTCCCAAGAGCACTAGAGCAAGTGAGGGGTCATTTTTACGTTTTTTCATCAAGTCCCTGTTAATATGGGAGAACACTGTGTCTATGCTTAAGGCACAACTCTCCTAAACACGAGAGTGAAGTATACAACTTTAGAACACTTTCCCACCAGGAGACTCGAACCCTAGCCAGCACAGAAGCCATTTTAGCAACTGGCATAACAGGTACGCCTTAACCCACTCCACCACCTGCTCAGACCCTTAAAAGAGATGGTAATTTCGGAGTATTTATACACTCCAAAGACTACCACCTCCCAAGAGCACTAGAGCAAGTGAGGGGTCATTTTTACGTTTTTTCATCATGTCCCTGTTAATATGGGAGAACACTGTGTCTATGCTTAAGGCACAACTCTCCTAAACACGAGAGTGAAATATACAACTTTAGAACACTTTCCCACCAGGAGACTCGAACCCTAGCCAGCACAGAAGCCTTCCAGCAACTGGCATAACAGGTACGCCTTAACCCACTGCACCACCTGCTCAGACCCTTAAAAGAGATGGTAATTTCGGAGTATTTATACACTCCAAAGACTACCACCTCCCAAGAGCACTAGAGCAAGTGAGGGGTCATTTTTACGTTTTTTCATCAAGTCCCTGTTAATATGGGAGAACACTGTGTCTATGCTTAAGGCACAACTCTCCTAAACACGAGAGTGAAGTATACAACTTTAGAACACTTTCCCACCAGGAGACTCGAACCCTAGCCAGCACAGAAGCCTTCCAGCAACTGGCATAACAGGTACGCCTTAACCCACTCCACCACCTGCTCAGACCCTTAAAAGAGATGGTAATTTCGGAGTATTTATACACTCCAAAGACTACCACCTCCCAAGAGCACTAGAGCAAGTGAGGGGTCATTTTTACGTTTTTTCATCAAGTCCCTGTTAATATGGGAGAACACTGTGTCTATGCTTAAGGCACAACTCTCCTAAACACGAGAGTGAAATATACAACTTTAGAACACTTTCCCACCAGGAGACTCGAACCCTAGCCAGCACAGAAGCCTTCCAGCAACTGGCATAACAGGTACGCCTTAACCCACTCCACCACCTGCTCAGATCCTTAAAAGAGATGGTAATTTCGGAGTATTTATACACTCCAAAGACTACCACCTCCCAAGAGCACTAGAGCAAGTGAGGGGTCATTTTTACGTTTTTTCATCAAGTCCCTGTTAATATGTGAGAACACTGTGTCTATGCTTAAGGCACAACTCTACTAAACACGAGAGTGATATATACAACTTAAGAACACTTTCCCACCAGGAGACTCGAACCCTAGCCTGCACAGAAGCCTTCCAGCAACTGGCATAACAGGTACGCCTTAACCCACTCCACCACTTGCTCAGACCCTTAAAGGAGATGGTAATTTCGGAGTATTTATACACTCCAAAGACTACCACCTCCCAAGAGCACTAGAGCAAGTGAGGGGTCATTTTTACGTTTTTTCATCAAGTCCCTGTTAATATGTGAGAACACTGTGTCTATGCTTAAGGCACAACTCTCCTAAACACGAGAGTGAAATATACAACTTAAGAACACTTTCCCACCAGGAGACTCGAACCCTAGCCAGCACAGAAGCCTTCCAGCAACTGGCATAACAGGTACGCCTTAACCCACTCCACCACCTGCTCAGACCCTTAAAAGAGATGGTAATTTCGGAGTATTTATACACTCCAAAGACTACCACCTCCCAAGAGCACTAGAGCAAGTGAGGGGTCATTTTTACGTTTTTTCATCAAGTCCCTGTTAATATGGGAGAACACTGTGTCTATGCTTAAGGCACAACTCTCCTAAACACGAGAGTGAAATATACAACTTTTGAACACTTTCCCACCAGGAGACTCGAACCCTAGCCAGCACAGAAGCCTTCCAGCAACTGGCATAACAGGTACGCCTTAACCCACTCCACCACCTGCTCAGACCCTTAAAAGAGATGGTAATTTCGGAGTATTTATACACTCGAAAGACTACCACCTCCCAAGAGCACTAGAGCAAGTGAGGGGTCATTTTTACGTTTTTTCATCAAGTCCCTGTTAATATGGGAGAACACTGTGTCTATGCTTAAGTCACAACTCTCCTAAACACGAGAGTGAAGTATACAACTTTAGAACACTTTCCCACCAGGAGACTCGAACCCTAGCCAGCACAGAAGCCTTCCAGCAACTGGCATAACAGGTACGCCTTAACCCACTCCACCACCTGCTCAGACCCTTAAAAGAGATGGTAATTTCGGAGTATTTATACACTCCAAAGACTACCACCTCCCAAGAGCACTAGAGCAAGTGAGGGGTCATTTTTACGTTTTTTCATCAAGTCCCTGTTAATATGGGAGAACACTGTGTCTATGCTTAAGGCACAACTCTCCTAAACACGAGAGTGAAATATACAACTTTAGAACACTTTCCCACCAGGAGACTCGAACCCTTGCCAGCACAGAAGCCTTCCAGCAACTGGCATAACAGGTACGCCTTAACCCACTCCACCACCTGCTCAGACCCTTTAAAGAGATGGTAATTTCGGAGTATTTATACACTCCAAAGACTACCACCTCCCAAGAGCACTAGAGCATATGAGGGGTCATTTTTACGTTTTTTCATCAATTCCCTGTTAATATGGGAGAACACTGTGTCTATGCTTAAGGCACAACTCTCCTAAACACGAGAGTGAAATATACAACTTTAGAACACTTTCCCACAAGGAGACTCGAACCCTAGCCAGCACAGAAGCCTTTTAGCAACTGGCATAACAGGTACGCCTTAACCCACTCCACCACCTGCTCAGACCCTTAAAAGAGATGGTAATTTCGGAGTATTTATACACTCCAAAGACTACCACCTCCCAAGAGCACTAGAGCAAGTGAGGGGTCATTTTTACGTTTTTTCATCAAGTCCCTGTTAATATGGGAGAACACTGTGTCTATGCTTAAGGCACAACTCTCCTAAACACGAGAGTGAAATATACAACTTTAGAACACTTTCCCACCAGGAGACTCGAACCCTAGCCAGCACAGAAGCCTTCCAGCAACTGGCATAACAGGTACGCCTTAACCCACTCCACCACCTGCTCAGACCCTTAAAAGAGATGGTAATTTCGGAGTATTTATACACTCCAAAGACTACCACCTCCCAAGAGCACTAGAGCAAGTGAGGGGTCATTTTTACGTTTTTTCATCAAGTCCCTGTTAATATGTGAGAACACTGTGTCTATGCTTAAGGCACAACTCTCCTAAACACGAGAGTGAAATATACAACTTAAGAACACTTTCCCACCAGTAGACTCGAACCCTAGCCAGCACAGAAGCCTTCCAGCAACTGGCATAACAGGTACGCCTTAACCCACTCCACCACTTGCTCAGACCCTTAAAAGAGATGGTAATTTCGGAGTATTTATACACTCCAAAGACTACCACCTCCCAAGAGCACTAGAGCAAGTGAGGGGTCATTTTTACGTTTTTTCATCAAGTCCCTGTTAATATGGGAGAACACTGTGTCTATGCTTAAGGCACAACTCTCCTAAACACGAGAGTGAAGTATACAACTTTAGAACACTTTCCCACCAGGAGACTCGAACCCTAGCCAGCACAGAAGCCTTCCAGCAACTGGCATAACAGGTACGCCTTAACCCACTCCACCACCTGCTCAGACCCTTAAAAGAGATGGTAATTTCGGAGTATTTATACACTCCAAAGACTACCACCTCCCAAGAGCACTAGAGCAAGTGAGGGGTCATTTTTACGTTTTTTCATTAAGTCCCTGTTAATATGGGAGAACACTGTGTCTATGCTTAAGGCACAACTCTCCTAAACACGAGAGTGAAATATACAACTTTAGAACACTTTCCCACCAGGAGACTCGAACCCTAGCCAGCACAGAAGCCTTCCAGCAACTGGCATAACAGGTACGCCTTAACCCACTGCCCCACCTGCTCAGACCCTTAAAAGAGATGGTAATTTCGGAGTATTTATACACTCCAAAGACTACCACCTCCCAAGAGCACTAGAGCAAGTGAGGGGTCATTTTTACGTTTTTTCATCAAGTCCCTGTTAATATGGGAGAACACTGTGTCTATGCTTAAGGCACAACTCTCCTAAACACGAGAGTGAAGTATACAACTTTAGAACACTTTCCCACCAGGAGACTCGAACCCTAGCCAGCACAGAAGCCTTCCAGCAACTGGCATAACAGGTACGCCTTAACCCACTCCACCACCTGCTCAGACCCTTAAAAGAGATGGTAATTTCGGAGTATTTATACACAGGAGGGGCCTCGTAGCCTGGTAGATAGCGCGCAGGACTCGTAATTCTGTGGCGCGGGTTCGATTCCCGCACGAGGCAGAAACAAATGGGCAAAGTTTCTTTCACCCTGAATGCCCCTGTTACCTAAGAGTAAATAGGTACCTGGGAGTTAGTCAGCTGTCACGGGCTGCTTCCTGGGGGTGGAGGCCTGGTTGAGGACCGGGCCGCAGGGACACTAAAGCCCAGAAATCATCTCAAGATAACCTCAAGATAACCTCAAGAATCCAAAGACTACCACCTCCCAAGAGCACTAGAGCAAGTGATGGTAATTTCGGAGTATTTATACACTCCAAAGACTACCACCTCCCAAGAGCACTAGAGCAAGTGAGGGGTCATTTTTACGTTTTTTCATCAAGTCCCTGTTAATATGGGAGAACACTGTGTCTATGCTTAAGGCACAACTCTCCTAAACACGAGAGTGAAGTATACAACTTTAGAACACTTTCCCACCAGGAGACTCGAACCCTAGCCAGCACAGAAGCCTTCCAGCAACTGGCATAACAGGTACGCCTTAACCCACTCCACCACCTGCTCAGACCCTTAAAAGAGATGGTAATTTCGGAGTATTTATACACTCCAAAGACTACCACCTCCCAAGAGCACTAGAGCAAGTGAGGGGTCATTTTTACGTTTTTTCATCAAGTCCCTGTTAATATGGGAGAACACTGTGTCTATGCTTAACCCCTTAACTGCGTTGCCTCCAAATGTGACACCCCCGCAGTGCGCAGGAAATAAATTCTCTTGAAAAAATTATTTTTTCTTTTTAAAGTGTCAAAAACCCTTCCCTGAGTATGGGTATGTAAAAAAAAAATCGAAATTGTACTTACTTTGGGTGCTATGGGGTCCGGAAGTTGGGGCGTGACGTCATCATTCCCCGTGCGCCCGTGGTGTAAGCTCTCAGAGGCGGTGGGGCGCTCGGGGCGGGGCGCGCGAGTTGCCGCGAATATATTTTTGTTCATTTATTGCGCACATTTCCCAATACATTTTCATTGTTTTTATGTGCCAATCCAATGTATAATGAACACGTACACTGTAATATCGCAGTACAACATCGGTACTGTCCGTAGACACTGTGTTACGTGCATCACAAACAACTTCACTTATCCTACACAATTTCCAATGTATCATGCCAAATAAATTTATATTTACACTTTATATACACACTGTACAGTATCACACACTATATACACACACCATAAACACACTCAGTACTCCGCGAGTGTGTGATATGCTGCGAAACAGCCAACGGGGCAGAGTGGCACCTTGCACTCCACGCACCAGGTGCTGATACATCTTCGTTTCTGTTCTCTGCGGGTAGTGTTCCTGCATACTATACACGCACGTTTACCCTTCTCCCGTGATGCTGTGCCTGGCATATACTCGAGCATATGTACTCCGAAGTTCTCATTACCCCTCAATCTGTCTGGAGCTGCATGTGGCATTGTTGCTTGCACTCCGCGCGGTACAACAGAACCCTCCTTGCCATACTTTACTAGCAGCTGTGACACAACACCAGCACTGAATGTACGTATAGACGGTCTCCTGCCAGATTTTACTAAGTACATATTGAAGCAGTTGAGCACTGCAACATCCATCAGGTGGAAGAAGAACTTTTTAGTCCACTTCACAGACTTGCGCACGCACTCTACTCCACCAAGCATCATGTCACACTTATCGACGAGGCGCATGTTCACGTTATAGTCTATGACACAGTCTGGCTTATACACGGTGTTGCGTGTCTGAAAGTGGACTTTCCCACTGTCCAACATGGCACCGGTGTGAATCGTACTCAGCATATTCACCTCGCGTCTGTCCTTCCACCGCACTGACAGCGTATTGTCACACTTGCGCAGCTGGCACTCGCCCACGGCTATAGCTATACCGAACACTGGCATTTCCTTCCTATGGCTCTTCACAGTGCCACATACGCCGGTGTTGTGGGCAAGGAGGTATCTGGTCAATAAGGGGCTGGTGTAATAGTTGTCGGTGTACAGTACATGCCCCTTGTTCAGCAACGGTTCCATCAGGGTCTTTACAACACTGCCAGAGAACCCGTGTTCATCTTGAGCCGGTATGTCGACGTCTGTACCAGAATATAATATCATGTCCAAGACAATACCAGTCTCACAGTCGCATAGCACAAAAAACTTCAGTCCAAATCGGTGCCGCTTTGATGGAATGTACTGTTTGAATGCCAGTCGCCCCTTGAACAGTACAAGCGACTCGTCAATAACCACATTCTGTCCAGGTACAAAATAATCCCTGAACTTCCCTCTCATGTCACTGAACATCTTCCGTACTTTCCACAGTCTGTCGTGTCTGTCCTCATTTGCATTATTCTCGAAATGCAGGCACCTGAGAATCAAGAGATACCTATCACGCGACATGTACCGGTTGAACACAGGCGATGGAACAAGGCTGTCTTTGCTCCAATATTCCTGGATGACAGCTTTCTCAGAGTGCTTCATCATCATGGTGAGTGCCAGAAACACGTACATTTCGTCAATTGTCGTGTCCTTCCATCGTGTGAGCCGTGAGGCAGGTAAAATGCCTTCGTCTATGAGGCTGTGAGCGAACCTGTTTGTCTCAGTCACAAGATGCGCCATGAATACATTGTCATAATATGCCTGAAAATATTCCATGTGTGCCATATCATCACCAGTATATGGGAATAATGGTGTAACACCAAAATCGCTATCATCAAATGTTGGTATTTGAGGGGCAAATGTGGTGCAATCCTCCCACACAAGTACACCAGGGGGTTTGGTGTTGGCGCCAACACCACGGCCAACACCACCACGAGCACCAAAACTACGGCTACGTCGTCCGCTGCTTCTGCTGGAGCTGCGTGAGGGTATGCTAGGCGCTGAGGCAGATTTACGTACTGTACACCTACCACGAATAAATGATGTTGAGGGGCCACTGTCGTTGTCCACATGCTGTGAGGCACGCTGCCGCCTGCCGCGGCGTGTTGCTGAGGTAGCAAAACCCCGCCTGGTAACACCACCACTGCTCGTACTCGGGTCGTCCACACTACTCGTATCGGAGCCAATGTCACTGAAGCCCGAGAAAGATTCGTCACATGTACTATCACTGAATAAACTACTAGCGTCTGGGGACATACATGATGGTGGTGATGATAACGGTGTTGACCCAGGGCGGCGAGGCAGGCCGGGCGAGGCACGAGTACCCCACACACTCGCCACATCTTCCAATTCTGTCTCTTCCTCACTCGTATCAGATCTCTGAGTTAGGTCTTTATCTGGATCATAGTCCAGGTCATCATCCAGAGCACCGTCATCATACAAAATATCGCGTATTTCCTCCTCAGAGAGTCGTTTTCCATGACCGCGGGTCACCGTGGAGCGGGAGCTCGTAGAGGATGCGTCAGACATGGTTGCTGCCGTGAAACTGAGGCTCCCCACGGCCGCAGGGCATGCTGGGATTTTTTTTTTAAGATGGCGGACGATCACTGGGGCCCCCACCCACCCATACCATACCCGCGTCACCGCGCGCCAGTTTTGAATGGAACGTGAAAAATCAAAATACCTGGAGGCGCGTTGCGCAAACCAGACGCGAGCCTGCAGGCGCGTTGCGCAGTTTAAGGGTTAAGGCACAACTCTCCTAAACACGAGAGTGAAATATACAACTTTAGAACACTTTCCCACCAGGAGACTTGAACCCTAGCCAGCACAGAAGCCTTCCAGCAACTGGCATAACAGGTACGCCTTAATCCACTCCACCACCTGCTCAGACCCTTAAATGAGATGGTAATTTCGGAGTATTTATACACTCCAAAGACTACCACCTCCCAAGAGCACTAGAGCAAGTGAGGGGTCATTTTTACGTTTTTTCATCAAGTCCCTGTTAATATGGGAGAACACTGTGTCTATGCTTAAGGCACAACTCTCCTAAACACGAGAGTGAAATATACAACTTTAGAACACTTTCCCACCAGGAGACTCGAACCCTAGCCAGCACAGAAGCCTTCCAGCAACTGGCATAACAGGTACGCCTTAACCCACTGCCCCACCTGCTCAGACCCTTAAAAGAGATGGTAATTTCGGAGTATTTATACACTCCAAAGACTACCACCTCCCAAGAGCACTAGAGCAAGTGTGGGGTCATTTTTACATTTTTTCATCAAGTCCCTGTTAATATGGGAGAACACTGTGTCTATGCTTAAGGCACAACTCTCCTAAACACGAGAGTGAAGTATACAACTTTAGAACACTTTCCCACCAGGATACTCGAACCCTAGCCAGCACAGAAGCCTTCCAGCAACTGGCATAACAGGTACGTCTTAACCCACTCCACCACCTGCTCAGACCCTTAAAAGAGATGGTAATTTCGGAGTATTTATACACTCCAAAGACTACCACCTCCCAAGAGCACTAGAGCAAGTGAGGGGTCATTTTTACGTTTTTTCATCAAGTCCCTGTTAATATGGGAGAACACTGTGTCTATGCCTAAGGCACAACTCTCCTAAACACGAGAGTGAAATATACAACTTTAGAACACTTTCCCACCAGGAGACTCGAACCCTAGCCAGCACAGAAGCCTTCCAGCAACTGGCATAACAGGTACGCCTTAACCCACTCCACCACCTGCTCAGACCCTTAAAAGAGATGGTAATTTCGGAGTATTTATACACAGGAGGGGCCTCGTAGCCTGGTGGATTGCGCGCAGGACTCGTAATTCTGTGGCGCGGGTTCGATTCCCGCACGAGGCAGAAACAAATGGGCAAAGTTTCTTTCACCCTGAATGCCCCTGTTACCTAACAGTAAATAGGTACCTGGGGGTTAGTCAGCTGTCACGGGCTGCTTCCTGGGGGTGGAGGCCTGGTTGAGGACCGGGCCGCAGGGACACTAAAGCCCCGAAATCATCTCAAGATAACCTCAAGATAACCTCAAGAATCCAAAGACTACCACCTCCCAAGAGCACTAGAGCAAGTGATGGTAATTTCGGAGTATTTATACACTCCAAAGACTACCACCTCCCAAGAGCACTAGAGCAAGTGAGGGGTCATTTTTACGTTTTTTCATCAAGTCCCTGTTAATATGGGAGAACACTGTGTCTATGCTTAAGGCACAACTCTCCTAAACACGAGAGTGAAGTATACAACTTTAGAACACTTTCCCACCAGGAGACTCGAACCCTAGCCAGCACAGAAGCCTTCCAGCAACTGGCATAACAGGTACGCCTTAACCCACTCCACCACCTGCTCAGACCCTTAAAAGAGATGGTAATTTCGGAGTATTTATACACTCCAAAGACTACCACCTCCCAAGAGCACTAGAGCAAGTGAGGGGTCATTTTTACGTTTTTTCATCAAGTCCCTGTTAATATGGGAGAACACTGTGTCTATGCTTAAGGCACAACTCTCCTAAACACGAGAGTGAAATATACAACTTTAGAACACTTTCCCACCAGGAGACTCGAACCCTAGCCAGCACAGAAGCCTTCCAGCAACTGGCATAACAGGTACGCCTTAACCCACTCCACCACCTGCTCAGACCCTTAAATGAGATGGTAATTTCGGAGTATTTATACACTCCAAAGACTACCACCTCCCAAGAGCACTAGAGCAAGTGAGGGGTCATTTTTACGTTTTTTCATCAAGTCCCTGTTAATATGGGAGAACACTGTGTCTATGCTTAAGGCACAACTCTCCTAAACACGAGAGTGAAATATACAACTTTAGAACACTTTCCCACCAGGAGACTCGAACCCTAGCCAGCACAGAAGCCTTCCAGCAACTGGCATAACAGGTACGCCTTAACCCACTGCCAAACCTGCTCAGACCCTTAAAAGAGATGGTAATTTCGGAGTATTTATACACTCCAAAGACTACCACCTCCCAAGAGCACTAGAGCAAGTGTGGGGTCATTTTTACATTTTTTCATCAAGTCCCTGTTAATATGGGAGAACACTGTGTCTATGCTTAAGGCACAACTCTCCTAAACACGAGAGTGAAGTATACAACTTTAGAACACTTTCCCACCAGGATACTCGAACCCTAGCCAGCACAGAAGCCTTCCAGCAACTGGCATAACAGGTACATCTTAACCCACTCCACCACCTGCTCAGACCCTTAAAAGAGATGGTAATTTCGGAGTATTTATACACTCCAAAGACTACCACCTCCCAAGAGCACTAGAGCAAGTGAGGGGTCATTTTTACGTTTTTTCATCAAGTCCCTGTTAATATGGGAGAACACTGTGTCTATGCTTAAGGCACAACTCTCCTAAACACGAGAGTGAAATATACAACTTTAGAACACTTTCCCACCAGGAGACTCGAACCCTAGCCAGCACTGAAGCCTTCCAGCAACTGGCATAACAGGTACGCCTTAACCCACTCCACCACCTGCTCAGACCCTTAAAAGAGATGGTAATTTCGGAGTATTTATACACTCCAAAGACTACCACCTCCCAAGAGCACTAGAGCAAGTGAGGGGTCATTTTTATGTTTTTTCATCAAGTCCCTGTTAATATGTGAGAACACTGTGTCTATGCTTAAGGCACAACTCTCCTAAACACGAGAGTGAAATATACAACTTAAGAACACTTTCCCACCAGGAGACTCGAACCCTAGCCAGCACAGAAGCCTTCCAGCAACTGGCATAACAGGTACGCCTTAACCCACTCCACCACCTGCTCAGACCCTTAAAAGAGATGGTAATTTCGGAGTATTTATACATAGGAGGGGCCTCGTAGCCTGGTGGATAGCGCGCAGGACTCGTAATTCTGTGGCGCGGGTTCGATTCCCGCACGAGGCAGAAACAAATGGGCAAAGTTTCTTTCACCCTGAATGCCCCTGTTACCTAACAGTAAATAGGTACCTGGGAGTTAGTCAGCTGTCACGGGCTGCTTCCTGGGGGTGGAGGCCTGGTTGAGGACCGGGCCGCGGGGACACTAAAGCCCCGAAATCATCTCAAGATAACCTCAAGATAACCTCAAGAATCCAAAGACTACCACCTCCCAAGAGCACTAGAGCAAGTGATGGTAATTTCGGAGTATTTATACACTCCAAAGACTACCACCTCCCAAGAGCACTAGAGCAAGTGAGGGGTCATTTTTACGTTTTTTCATCAAGTCCCTGTTAATATGGGAGAACACTGTGTCTATGCTTAAGGCACAACTCTCCTAAACACGAGAGTGAAGTATACAACTTTAGAACACTTTCCCACCAGGAGACTCGAACCCTAGCCAGAACAGAAGCCTTCCAGCAACTGGCATAACAGGTACGCCTTAACCCACTCCACCACTTGCTCAGACCCTTAAAAGAGATGGTAATTTCGGAGTATTTATACACTCCAAAGACTACCACCTCCCAAGAGCACTGAGCAAGTGAGGGGTCATTTTTACGTTTTTTCATCAAGTCCCTGTTAATATGAGAGAACACTGTGTCTATGCTTAAGGCACAACTCTCCTAAACACGAGAGTGAAGTATACAACTTTAGAACACTTTCCCACCAGGAGACTCGAACCCTAGCCAGCACAGAAGCCTTCCAGCAACTGGCATAACAGGTACGCCTTAACCCACTCCACCACCTGCTCAGACCCTTAAAAGAGATGGTAATTTCGGAGTATTTATACACTCCAAAGACTACCACCTCCCAAGAGCACTAGAGCAAGTGAGGGGTCATTTTTACGTTTTTTCATCAAGTCCCTGTTAATATGTGAGAACACTGTGTCTATGCTTAAGGCACAACTCTCCTAAACACGAGAGTGAAATATACAACTTAAGAACACTTTCCCACCAGGAGACTCGAACCCTAGCCAGCACAGAAGCCTTCCAGCAACTGGCATAACAGGTACGCCTTAACCCACTCCACCACCTGCTCAGACCCTTAAAAGAGATGGTAATTTCGGAGTATTTATACACTAAAAAGACTACCACCTCCCAAGAGCACTAGAGCAAGTGAGGGGTCATTTTTACGTTTTTTCATCAAGTCCCTGTTAATATGGGAGAACACTGTGTCTATGCTTAAGGCACAACTCTCCTAAACACGAGAGTGAAATATACAACTTTAGAACACTTTCCCACCAGGAGACTCGAACCCTAGCCAGCACAGAAGCCTTCCAGCAACTGGCATAACAGGTACGCCTTAACCCACTCCACCACCTGCTCAGACCCATAAAAGAGATGGTAATTTTGGAGTATTTATACACTCCAAAGACTACCACCTCCCAAGAGCACTAGAGCAAGTGAGGGGTCATTTTTACGTTTTTTCATCAAGTCCCTGTTAATATGGGAGAACACTGTGTCTATGCTTAAGGCACAACTCTCCTAAACACGAGAGTGAAGTATACAACTTTAGAACACTTTCCCACCAGGAGACTCGAACCCTAGCCAGCACAGAAGCCATTTTAGCAACTGGCATAACAGGTACGCCTTAACCCACTCCACCACCTGCTCAGACCTTTAAAAGAGATGGTAATTTCGGAGTATTTATACACTCCAAAGACTACCACCTCCCAAGAGCACTAGAGCAAGTGAGGGGTCATTTTTAAGTTTTTTCATCAAGTCCCTGTTAATATGGGAGAACACTGTGTCTATGCTTAAGGCACAACTCTCCTAAACACGAGAGTGAAATATACAACTTTAGAACACTTTCCCACCAGGAGACTCGAACCCTAGCCAGCACAGAAGCCTTCCAGCAACTGGCATAACAGGTACGCCTTAACCCACTCCACCACCTGCTCAGACCCTTAAAAGAGATGGTAATTTCGGAGTATTTATACACTCCAAAGACTACCACCTCCCAAGAGCACTAGAGCAAGTGAGGGGTCATTTTTACGTTTTTTCATCAAGTCCCTGTTAATATGGGAGAACACTGTGTCTATGCTTAAGGCACAACTCTCCTAAACACGAGAGTGAAGTATACAACTTTAGAACACTTTCCCACCAGGAGACTCGAACCCTAGCCAGCACAGAAGCCTTTTAGCAACTGGCATAACAGGTACGCCTTAACCCACTCCACCACCTGCTCAGACCCTTAAAAGAGATGGTAATTTCGGAGTATTTATACACTCCAAAGACTACCACCTCCCAAGAGCACTAGAGCAAGTGAGGGGTCATTTTTACGTTTTTTCATCAAGTCCCTGTTAATATGGGAGAACACTGTGTCTATGCTTAAGGCACAACTCTCCTAAACACGAGAGTGAAATATACAACTTTATAACACTTTCCCACCAGGAGACTCGAACCCTTGCCAGCACAGAAGCCTTCCAGCAACTGCCATAACAGGTACGCCTTAACCCACTCCACCACCTGCTCAGACCCTTAAAAGAGATGGTAATTTCGGAGTATTTATACACTCCAAAGACTACCACCTCCCAAGAGCACTAGAGCAAGTGAGGGGTCATTTTTATGTTTTTTCATCAAGTCCCTGTTAATATGGGAGAACACTGTGTCTATGCTTAAGGCACAACTCTCCTAAACACGAGAGTGAAGTATACAACTTTAGAACACTTTCCCACCAGGAGACTCGAACCCTAGCCAGCACAGAAGCCTTCCAGCAACTGGCATAACAGGTACGCCTTAACCCACTCCACCACCTGCTCAGACCCTTAAAAGATATGGTAATTTCGGAGTATTTATACACTCCAAAGACTACCACCTCCCAAGAGCACTAGAGCAAGTGATGGGTCATTTCTACGTTTTTTCATCAAGTCCCTGTTAATATGGGAGAACACTGTGTCTATGCTTAAGGCACAACTCTCCTAAATACGAGAGTGAAATATACAACTTTAGAACACTTTCCCACCAGGAGACTCGAACCCTAGCCAGCACAGAAGCCTTTTAGCAACTGGCATAACAGGTACGCCTTAACCCACTCCACCACCTGCTCAGACCCTTAAAAGAGATGGTAATTTCGGAGTATTTATACACTCCAAAGACTACCACCTCCCAAGAGCACTAGAGCAAGTGAGGGGTCATTTTTACGTTTTTTCATCAAGTCCCTGTTAATATGGGAGAACACTGTGTCTATGCTTAAGTCACAACTCTCCTAAACACGAGAGTGAAGTATACAACTTTAGAACACTTTCCCACCAGGAGACTCGAACCCTAGCCAGCACAGAAGCCTTCCAGCAACTGGCATAACAGGTACGCCTTAACCCACTCCACCACCTGCTCAGACCCTTTAAAGAGATGGTAATTTCGGAGTATTTATACACTCCAAAGACTACCACCTCCCAAGAGCACTAGAGCAAGTGAGGGGTCATTTTTACGTTTTTTCATCAAGTCCCTGTTAATATGGGAGAACACTGTGTCTATGCTTAAGGCACAACTCTCCTAAACACGAGAGTGAAATATACAACTTTAGAACACTTTCCCACAAGGAGACTCGAACCCTAGCCAGCACAGAAGCCTTTTAGCAACTGGCATAACAGGTACGCCTTAACCCACTCCACCACCTGCTCAGAGCCTTAAAAGAGATGGTAATTTCGGAGTATTTATACACTCCAAAGACTACCACCTCCCAAGAGCACTAGAGCAAGTGAGGGTTCATTTTTACGTTTTTTCATCAAGTCCCTGTTAATATGGGAGAACACTGTGTCTATGCTTAAGGCACAACTCTCCTAAACACGAGAGTGAAGTATACAACTTTAGAACACTTTCCCACCAGGAGACTCGAACCCTAGCCAGCACAGAAGCCTTCCAGCAACTGGCATAACAGGTACGCCTTAACCCACTCCACCACCTGCTCAGACCCTTAAAAGAGATGGTAATTTCGGAGTATTTATACACTCCAAAGACTACCACCTCCCAAGAGCACTAGAGCAAGTGAGGGGTCATTTTTACGTTTTTTCATCAAGTCCCTGTTAATATGGGAGAACACTGTGTCTATGCTTAAGGCAAAACTCTCCTAAACACGAGAGTGAAGTATACAACTTTAGAACACTTTCCCACCAGGAGACTCGAACCCTAGCCAGCACAGAAGCCTTTTAGCAACTGGCATAACAGGTACGCCTTAACCCACTCCACCACCTGCTTAGACCCTTAAAAGAGATGGTAATTTCGGAGTATTTATACACTCCAAAGACTACCACCTCCCAAGAGCACTAGAGCAAGTGAGGGGTCATTTTTACGTTTTTTCATCAAGTCCCTGTTAATATGGGAGAACACTGTGTCTATGCTTAAGGCACAACTCTCCTAAACACGAGAGTGAAATATACAACTTTATAACACTTTCCCACCAGGAGACTCGAACCCTTGCCAGCACAGAAGCCTTCCAGCAACTGCCATAACAGGTACGCCTTAACCCACTCCACCACCTGCTCAGACCCTTAAAAGAGATGGTAATTTCGGAGTATTTATACACTCCAAAGACTACCACCTCCCAAGAGCACTAGAGCAAGTGAGGGGTCATTTTTATGTTTTTTCATCAAGTCCCTGTTAATATGGGAGAACACTGTGTCTATGCTTAAGGCACAACTCTCCTAAACACGAGAGTGAAGTATACAACTTTAGAACACTTTCCCACCAGGAGACTCGAACCCTAGCCAGCACAGAAGCCTTCCAGCAACTGGCATAACAGGTACGCCTTAACCCACTCCACCACCTGCTCAGACCCTTAAAAGATATGGTAATTTCGGAGTATTTATACACTCCAAAGACTACCACCTCCCAAGAGCACTAGAGCAAGTGATGGGTCATTTTTACGTTTTTTCATCAAGTCCCTGTTAATATGGGAGAACACTGTGTCTATGCTTAAGGCACAACTCTCCTAAATACGAGAGTGAAATATACAACTTTAGAACACTTTCCCACCAGGAGACTCGAACCCTAGCCAGCACAGAAGCCTTTTAGCAACTGGCATAACAGGTACGCCTTAACCCACTCCACCACCTGCTCAGACCCTTAAAAGAGATGGTAATTTCGGAGTATTTATACACTCCAAAGACTACCACCTCCCAAGAGCACTAGAGCAAGTGAGGGGTCATTTTTACGTTTTTTCATCAAGTCCCTGTTAATATGGGAGAACACTGTGTCTATGCTTAAGTCACAACTCTCCTAAACACGAGAGTGAAGTATACAACTTTAGAACACTTTCCCACCAGGAGACTCGAACCCTAGCCAGCACAGAAGCCTTCCAGCAACTGGCATAACAGGTACGCCTTAACCCACTCCACCACCTGCTCAGACCCTTTAAAGAGATGGTAATTTCGGAGTATTTATACACTCCAAAGACTACCACCTCCCAAGAGCACTAGAGCAAGTGAGGGGTCATTTTAACGTTTTTTCATCAAGTCCCTGTTAATATGGGAGAACACTGTGTCTATGCTTAAGGCACAACTCTCCTAAACACGAGAGTGAAATATACAACTTTAGAACACTTTCCCACAAGGAGACTCGAACCCTAGCCAGCACAGAAGCCTTTTAGCAACTGGCATAACAGGTACGCCTTAACCCACTCCACCACCTGCTCAGAGCCTTAAAAGAGATGGTAATTTCGGAGTATTTATACACTCCAAAGACTACCACCTCCCAAGAGCACTAGAGCAAGTGAGGGGTCATTTTTACGTTTTTTCATCAAGTCCCTGTTAATATGGGAGAACACTGTGTCTATGCTTAAGGCACAACTCTCCTAAACACGAGAGTGAAGTATACAACTTTAGAACACTTTCCCACCAGGAGACTCGAACCCTAGCCAGCACAGAAGCCTTCCAGCAACTGGCATAACAGGTACGCCTTAACCCACTCCTGCTCAGACCCTTAAAAGAGATGGTAATTTCGGAGTATTTATACACTCCAAAGACTACCACCTCCCAAGAGCACTAGAGCAAGTGAGGGGTCATTTTTACGTTTTTTCATCAAGTCCCTGTTAATATGGGAGAACACTGTGTCTATGCTTAAGGCACAACTCTCCTAAACACGAGAGTGAAATATACAACTTTAGAACACTTTCCCACCAGGAGACTCGAACCCTAGCCAGCACAGAAGCCTTCCAGCAACTGGCATAACAGGTACGCCTTAACCCACTCCACCACCTGCTCAGACCCTTAAAAGAGATGGTAATTTCGGAGTATTTATACACTCCAAAGACTACCACCTCCCAAGAGCACTAGAGCAAGTGAGGGGTCATTTTTACGTTTTTTCATCAAGTCCCTGTTAATATGTGAGAACACTGTGTCTATGCTTAAGGCACAACTCTCCTAAACACGAGAGTGAAATATACAACTTAAGAACACTTTCCCACCAGGAGACTCGAACCCTAGCCAGCACAGAAGCCTTCCAGCAACTGGCATAACAGGTACGCCTTAACCCACTCCACCACTTGCTCAGACCCTTAAAAGAGATGGTAATTTCGGAGTATTTATACACTCCAAAGACTACCACCTCCCAAGAGCACTAGAGCAAGTGAGGGTTCATTTTTACGTTTTTTCATCAAGTCCCTGTTAATATGGGAGAACACTGTGTCTATGCTTAAGGCACAACTCTCCTAAACACGAGAGTGAAGTATACAACTTTAGAACACTTTCCCACCAGGAGACTCGAACCCTAGCCAGCACAGAAGCCTTCCAGCAACTGGCATAACAGGTACGCCTTAACCCACTCCACCACCTGCTCAGACCCTTAAAAGAGATGGTAATTTCGGAGTATTTATACACTCCAAAGACTACCACCTCCCAAGAGCACTAGAGCAAGTGAGGGGTCATTTTTACGTTTTTTCATCAAGTCCCTGTTAATATGGGAGAACACTGTGTCTATGCTTAAGGCACAACTCTCCTAAACACGAGAGTGAAATATACAACTTTAGAACACTTTCCCACCAGGAGACTCGAACCCTAGCCAGCACAGAAGCCTTCCAGCAACTGGCATAACAGGTACGCCTTAACCCACTCCACCACCTGCTCAGACCCTTAAAAGAGATGGTAATTTCGGAGTATTTATACACTCCAAAGACTACCACCTCCCAAGAGCACTAGAGCAAGTGAGGGGTCATTTTTACGTTTTTTCATCAAGTCCCTGTTAATATGGGAGAACACTGTGTCTATGCTTAAGGCACAACTCTCCTAAACACGAGAGTGAAATATACAACTTTATAACACTTTCCCACCAGGAGACTCGAACCCTTGCCAGCACAGAAGCCTTCCAGCAACTGCCATAACAGGTACGCCTTAACCCACTCCACCACCTGCTCAGACCCTTAAAAGAGATGGTAATTTCGGAGTATTTATACACTCCAAAGACTACCACCTCCCAAGAGCACTAGAGCAAGTGAGGGGTCATTTTTATGTTTTTTCATCAAGTCCCTGTTAATATGGGAGAACACTGTGTCTATGCTTAAGGCACAACTCTCCTAAACACGAGAGTGAAGTATACAACTTTAGAACACTTTCCCACCAGGAGACTCGAACCCTAGCCAGCACAGAAGCCTTCCAGCAACTGGCATAACAGGTACGCCTTAACCCACTCCACCACCTGCTCAGACCCTTAAAAGATATGGTAATTTCGGAGTATTTATACACTCCAAAGACTACCACCTCCCAAGAGCACTAGAGCAAGTGATGGGTCATTTTTACGTTTTTTCATCAAGTCCCTGTTAATATGGGAGAACACTGTGTCTATGCTTAAGGCACAACTCTCCTAAATACAAGAGTGAAATATACAACTTTAGAACACTTTCCCACCAGGAGACTCGAACCCTAGCCAGCACAGAAGCCTTTTAGCAACTGGCATAACAGGTACGCCTTAACCCACTCCACCACCTGCTCAGACCCTTAAAAGAGATGGTAATTTCGGAGTATTTATACACTCCAAAGACTACCACCTCCCAAGAGCACTAGAGCAAGTGAGGGGTCATTTTTACGTTTTTTCATCAAGTCCCTGTTAATATGGGAGAACACTGTGTCTATGCTTAAGTCACAACTCTCCTAAACACGAGAGTGAAGTATACAACTTTAGAACACTTTCCCACCAGGAGACTCGAACCCTAGCCAGCACAGAAGCCTTCCAGCAACTGGCATAACAGGTACGCCTTAACCCACTCCACCACCTGCTCAGACCCTTTAAAGAGATGGTAATTTCGGAGTATTTATACACTCCAAAGACTACCACCTCCCAAGAGCACTAGAGCAAGTGAGGGGTCATTTTTACGTTTTTTCATCATGTCCCTGTTAATATGGGAGAACACTGTGTCTATGCTTAAGGCACAACTCTCCTAAACACGAGAGTGAAATATACAACTTTAGAACACTTTCCCACCAGGAGACTCGAACCCTAGCCAGCACAGAAGCCTTTTAGCAACTGGCATAACAGGTACGCCTTAACCCACTCCACCACCTGCTCAGACCCTTAAAAGAGATGGTAATTTCGGAGTATTTATACACTCCAAAGACTACCACCTCCCAAGAGCACTAGAGCAAGTGAGGGGTCATTTTAACGTTTTTTCATCAAGTCCCTGTTAATATGGGAGAACACTGTGTCTATGCTTAAGGCACAACTCTCCTAAATACAAGAGTGAAATATACAACTTTAGAACACTTTCCCACCAGGAGACTCGAACCCTAGCCAGCACAGAAGCCTTTTAGCAACTGGCATAACAGGTACGCCTTAACCCACTCCACCACCTGCTCAGACCCTTAAAAGAGATGGTAATTTCGGAGTATTTATACACTCCAAAGACTACCACCTCCCAAGAGCACTAGAGCAAGTGAGGGGTCATTTTTACGTTTTTTCATCAAGTCCCTGTTAATATGGGAGAACACTGTGTCTATGCTTAAGTCACAACTCTCCTAAACACGAGAGTGAAGTATACAACTTTAGAACACTTTCCCACCAGGAGACTCGAACCCTAGCCAGCACAGAAGCCTTCCAGCAACTGGCATAACAGGTACGCCTTAACCCACTCCACCACCTGCTCAGACCCTTTAAAGAGATGGTAATTTCGGAGTATTTATACACTCCAAAGACTACCACCTCCCAAGAGCACTAGAGCAAGTGAGGGGTCATTTTTACGTTTTTTCATCAAGTCCCTGTTAATATGGGAGAACACTGTGTCTATGCTTAAGGCACAACTCTCCTAAACACGAGAGTGAAATATACAACTTTAGAACACTTTCCCACCAGGTGACTCGAACCCTAGCCAGCACAGAAGCCTTTAGCAACTGGCATAACAGGTACGCCTTAACCCACTCCACCACCTGCTCAGACCCTTAAAAGAGATGGTAATTTCGGAGTATTTATACACTCCAAAGAATACCACCTCCCAAGAGCACTAGAGCAAGTGAGGGGTCATTTTTACGTTTTTTCATCAAGTCCCTGTTAATATGGGAGAACACTGTGTCTATGCTTAAGTCACAACTCTCCTAAACACGAGAGTGAAGTATACAACTTTAGAACACTTTCCCACCAGGAGACTCGAACCCTAGCCAGCACAGAAGCCTTCCAGCAACTGGCATAACAGGTACGCCTTAACCCACTCCACCACCTGCTCAGACCCTTTAAAGAGATGGTAATTTCGGAGTATTTATACACTCCAAAGACTACCACCTCCCAAGAGCACTAGAGCAAGTGAGGGGTCATTTTTAACGTTTTTTCATCAAGTCCCTGTTAATATGGGAGAACACTGTGTCTATGCATAAGGCACAACTCTCCTAAACACGAGAGTGAAATATACAACTTTAGAACACTTTCCCACAAGGAGACTCGAACCCTAGCCAGCACAGAAGCCTTTAGCAACTGGCATAACAGGTACGCCTTAACCCACTCCACCACCTGCTCAGAGCCTTAAAAGAGATGGTAATTTCGGAGTATTTATACACTCCAAAGACTACCACCTCCCAAGAGCACTAGAGCAAGTGAGGGGTCATTTTTACGTTTTTTCATCAAGTCCCTGTTAATATGGGAGAACACTGTGTCTATGCTTAAGGCACAACTCTCCTAAACACGAGAGTGAAGTATACAACTTTAGAACACTTTCCCACCAGGAGACTCGAACCCTAGCCAGCACAGAAGCCTTCCAGCAACTGGCATAACAGGTACGCCTTAACCACTCCACATCCTGCTCAGACCCTTAAAAGAGATGGTAATTTCGGAGTATTTATACACTCCAAAGACTACCACCTCCCAAGAGCACTAGAGCAAGTGAGGGGTCATTTTTACGTTTTTTCATCAAGTCCCTGTTAATATGGGAGAACACTGTGTCTATGCTTAAGGCACAACTCTCCTAAACACGAGAGTGAAATATACAACTTTAGAACACTTTCCCACCAGGAGACTCGAACCCTAGCCAGCACAGAAGCCTTCCAGCAACTGGCATAACAGGTACGCCTTAACCCACTCCACCACCTGCTCAGACCCTTAAAAGAGATGGTAATTTCGGAGTATTTATACACTCCAAAGACTACCACCTCCCAAGAGCACTAGAGCAAGTGAGGGGTCATTTTTACGTTTTTTCATCAAGTCCCTGTTAATATGTGAGAACACTGTGTCTATGCTTAAGGCACAACTCTCCTAAACACGAGAGTGAAATATACAACTTAAGAACACTTTCCCACCAGGAGACTCGAACCCTAGCCAGCACAGAAGCCTTCCAGCAACTGGCATAACAGGTACGCCTTAACCCACTCCACCACCTGCTCAGACCCTTAAAAGAGATGGTAATTTCGGAGTATTTATACACTCCAAAGACTACCACCTCCCAAGAGCACTAGAGCAAGTGAGGGGTCATTTTTACGTTTTTTCATCAAGTCCCTGTTAATATGGGAGAACACTGTGTCTATGCTTAAGGCACAACTCTCCTAAACACGAGAGTGAAATATACAACTTTAGAACACTTTCCCACCAGGAGACTCGAACCCTAGCCAGCACAGAAGCCTTCCAGCAACTGGCATAACAGGTACAGCCTTAACCCACTCCACCACCTGCTCAGACCCTTAAAAGAGATGGTAATTTCGGAGTATTTATACACTCCAAAGACTACCACCTCCCAAGAGCACTAGAGCAAGTGAGGGGTCATTTTTACGTTTTTTCATCAAGTCCCTGTTAATATGGGAGAACACTGTGTCTATGCTTAAGGCACAACTCTCCTAAACACGAGAGTGAAATATACAACTTTATAACACTTTCCCACCAGGAGACTCGAACCCTTAGCCAGCACAGAAGCCTTCCAGCAACTGCCATAACAGGTACGCCTTAACCCACTCCACCACCTGCTCAGACCCTTAAAAGAGATGGTAATTTCGGAGTATTTATACACTCCAAAGACTACCACCTCCCAAGAGCACTAGAGCAAGTGAGGGGTCATTTTTATGTTTTTTCATCAAGTCCCTGTTAATATGGGAGAACACTGTGTCTATGCTTAAGGCGCAACTCTCCTAAACACGAGAGTGAAGTATACAACTTTAGAACACTTTCCCACCAGGAGACTCGAACCCTAGCCAGCACAGAAGCCTTCCAGCAACTGGCATAACAGGTACGCCTTAACCCACTCCACCACCTGCTCAGACCCTTAAAAGATATGGTAATTTCGGAGTATTTATACACTCCAAAGACTACCACCTCCCAAGAGCACTAGAGCAAGTGATGGGTCATTTTTACGTTTTTTCATCAAGTCCCTGTTAATATGGGAGAACACTGTGTCTATGCTTAAGGCACAACTCTCCTAAATACACGAGAGTGAAATATACAACTTTAGAACACTTTCCCACCAGGAGACTCGAACCCTAGCCAGCACAGAAGCCTTTCAGCAACTGGCATAACAGGTACGCCTTAACCCACTCCACCACCTGCTCAGACCCTTAAAAGAGATGGTAATTTCAGAGTATTTATACACTCCAAAGACTACCACCTCCCAAGAGCACTAGAGCAAGTGAGGGGTCATTTTTACGTTTTTTCATCAAGTAGTCCCTGTTAATATGGGAGAACACTGTGTCTATGCTTAAGTCACAACTCTCCTAAACACGAGAGTGAAGTATACAACTTTAGAACACTTTCCCACCAGGAGACTCGAACCCTAGCCAGCACAGAAGCCTTCCAGCAACTGGCATAACAGGTACGCCTTAACCCACTCCACCACCTGCTCAGACCCTTAAAGAGATGGTAATTTCGGAGTATTTATACACTCCAAAGACTACCACCTCCCAAGAGCACTAGAGCAAGTGAGGGGTCATTTTTACGTTTTTTCATCAAGTCCCTGTTAATATGGGAGAACACTGTGTCTATGCTTAAGGCACAACTCTCCTAAACACGAGAGTGAAATATACAACTTTAGAACACTTTCCCACCAGGAGACTCGAACCCTAGCCAGCACAGAAGCCTTTCAGCAACTGGCATAACAGGTACGCCTTAACCCACTCCACCACCTGCTCAGAGCCCTTAAAAGAGATGGTAATTTCGGAGTATTTATACACTCCAAAGACTACCACCTCCCAAGAGCACTAGAGCAAGTGAGGGGTCATTTTTACGTTTTTTCATCAAGTCCCTGTTAATATGGGAGAACACTGTGTCTATGCTTAAGGCACAACTCTCCTAAACACGAGAGTGAAGTATACAACTTTAGAACACTTTCCCACCAGGAGACTCGAACCCTAGCCAGCACAGAAGCCTTCCAGCAACTGGCATAACAGGTACGCCTTAACCCACTCCACCTGCTCAGACCCTTAAAAGAGATGGTAATTTCGGAGTATTTATACACTCCAAAGACTACCACCTCCCAAGAGCACTAGAGCAAGTGAGGGGTCATTTTTACGTTTTTTCATCAAGTCCCTGTTAATATGGGAGAACACTGTGTCTATGCTTAAGGCACAACTCTCCTAAACACGAGAGTGAAATATACAACTTTAGAACACTTTCCCACCAGGAGACTCGAACCCTAGCCAGCACAGAAGCCTTCCAGCAACTGGCATAACAGGTACGCCTTAACCCACTCCACCACCTGCTCAGACCCTTAAAAGAGATGGTAATTTCGGAGTATTTATACACTCCAAAGACTACCACCTCCCAAGAGCACTAGAGCAAGTGAGGGGTCATTTTTACGTTTTTTCATCAAGTCCCTGTTAATATGTGAGAACACTGTGTCTATGCTTAAGGCACAACTCTCCTAAACACGAGAGTGAAATATACAACTTAAGAACACTTTCCCACCAGGAGACTCGAACCCTAGCCAGCACAGAAGCCTTCCAGCAACTGGCATAACAGGTACGCCTTAACCCACTCCACCACCTTGCTCAGACCCTTAAAAGAGATGGTAATTTCGGAGTATTTATACACTCCAAAGACTACCACCTCCTAAGAGCACTAGAGCAAGTGAGGGGTCATTTTTACGTTTTTTCATCAAGTCCCTGTTAATATGGGAGAACACTGTGTCTATGCTTAAGGCACAACTCTCCTAAACATGAGAGTGAAGTATACAACTTTAGAACACTTTCCCACCAGGAGACTCGAACCCTAGCCAGCACAGAAGCCTTCCAGCAACTGGCATAACAGGTACGCCTTAACCCACTCCACCACCTGCTCAGACCCTTAAAAGAGATGGTAATTTCGGAGTATTTATACACTCCAAAGACTACCACCTCCCAAGAGCACTAGAGCAAGTGAGGGGTCATTTTTACGTTTTTTCATCAAGTCCCTGTTAATATGGGAGAACACTGTGTCTATGCTTAAGGCACAACTCTCCTAAACACGAGAGTGAAATATACAACTTTAGAACACTTTCCCACCAGGAGACTCGAACCCTAGCCAGCACAGAAGCCTTCCAGCAACTGGCATAACAGGTACGCCTTAACCCACTGCCACCACCTGCTCAGACCCTTAAAAGAGATGGTAATTTCGGAGTATTTATACACTCCAAAGACTACCACCTCCCAAGAGCACTAGAGCAAGTGAGGGGTCATTTTTACTGTTTTTTCATCAAGTCCCTGTTAATATGGGAGAACACTGTGTCTATGCTTAAGTCACAACTCTCCTAAACACGAGAGTGAAGTATACAACTTTAGAACACTTTCCCACCAGGAGACTCGAACCCTAGCCAGCACAGAAGCCTTCCAGCAACTGGCATAACAGGTACGCCTTAACCCACTGCCACCACCTGCTCAGACCCTTAAAAGAGATGGTAATTTCGGAGTATTTATACACTCCAAAGACTACCACCTCCCAAGAGCACTAGAGCAAGTGAGGGGTCATTTTTACGTTTTTTCATCAAGTCCCTGTTAATATGGGAGAACACTGTGTCTATGCTTAAGGCACAACTCTCCTAAACACGAGAGTGAAATATACAACTTTAGAACACTTTCCCACCAGGAGACTCGAACCCTAGCCAGCACAGAAGCCTTCCAGCAACTGGCATAACAGGTACGCCTTAACCCACTCCACCACCTGCTCAGACCCTTAAAAGAGATGGTAATTTCGGAGTATTTATACACTCCAAAGACTACCACCTCCCAAGAGCACTAGAGCAAGTGAGGGGTCATTTTTACGTTTTTTCATCAAGTCCCTGTTAATATGGGAGAACACTGTGTCTATGCTTAAGGCACAACTCTCCTAAACACGAGAGTGAAATATACAACTTTAGAACACTTTCCCACCAGGAGACTCGAACCCTAGCCAGCACAGAAGCCTTCCAGCAACTGGCATAACAGGTACGCCTTAACCCACTCCACCACCTGCTCAGACCCTTAAAAGAGATGGTAATTTCGGAGTATTTATACACTCCAAAGACTACCACCTCCCAAGAGCACTAGAGCAAGTGAGGGGTCATTTTTACGTTTTTTCATCAAGTCCCTGTTAATATGGGAGAACACTGTGTCTATGCTTAAGGCACAACTCTCCTAAACACGAGAGTGAAGTATACAACTTTAGAACACTTTCCCACCAGGAGACTCGAACCCTAGCCAGCACAGAAGCCTTCCAGCAACTGGCATAACAGGTACGCCTTAACCCACTCCACCACCTGCTCAGACCCTTAAAAGATATGGTAATTTCGGAGTATTTATACACTCCAAAGACTACCACCTCCCAAGAGCACTAGAGCAAGTGATGGGTCATTTTTACGTTTTTTCATCAAGTCCCTGTTAATATGGGAGAACACTGTGTCTATGCTTAAGGCACAACTCTCCTAATACACGAGAGTGAAATATACAACTTTAGAACACTTTCCCACCAGGAGACTCGAACCCTAGCCAGCACAGAAGCCTTTCAGCAACTGGCATAACAGGTACGCCTTAACCCACTCCACCACCTGCTCAGACCCTTAAAAGAGATGGTAATTTCGGAGTATTTATACACTCCAAAGACTACCACCTCCCAAGAGCACTAGAGCAAGTGAGGGGTCATTTTTACGTTTTTTCATCAAGTCCCTGTTAATATGGGAGAACACTGTGTCTATGCTTAAGTCACAACTCTCCTAAACACGAGAGTGAAGTATACAACTTTAGAACACTTTCCCACCAGGAGACTCGAACCCTAGCCAGCACAGAAGCCTTCCAGCAACTGGCATAACAGGTACGCCTTAACCCACTCCACCACCTGCTCAGACCCTTAAAGAGATGGTAATTTCGGAGTATTTATACACTCCAAAGACTACCACCTCCCAAGAGCACTAGAGCAAGTGAGGGGTCATTTTTACGTTTTTTCATCAAGTCCCTGTTAATATGGGAGAACACTGTGTCTATGCTTAAGGCACAACTCTCCTAAACACGAGAGTGAAATATACAACTTTAGAACACTTTCCCACCAGGAGACTCGAACCCTAGCCAGCACAGAAGCCTTTCAGCAACTGGCATAACAGGTACGCCTTAACCCACTCCACCACCTGCTCAGAGCCCTTAAAAGAGATGGTAATTTCGGAGTATTTATACACTCCAAAGACTACCACCTCCCAAGAGCACTAGAGCAAGTGAGGGGTCATTTTTACGTTTTTTCATCAAGTCCCTGTTAATATGGGAGAACACTGTGTCTATGCTTAAGGCACAACTCTCCTAAACACGAGAGTGAAGTATACAACTTTAGAACACTTTCCCACCAGGAGACTCGAACCCTAGCCAGCACAGAAGCCTTCCAGCAACTGGCATAACAGGTACGCCTTAACCCACTCCACCACCTGCTCAGACCCTTAAAAGAGATGGTAATTTCGGAGTATTTATACACTCCAAAGACTACCACCTCCCAAGAGCACTAGAGCAAGTGAGGGGTCATTTTTACGTTTTTTCATCAAGTCCCTGTTAATATGGGAGAACACTGTGTCTATGCTTAAGGCACAACTCTCCTAAACACGAGAGTGAAATATACAACTTTAGAACACTTTCCCACCAGGAGACTCGAACCCTAGCCAGCACAGAAGCCTTCCAGCAACTGGCATAACAGGTACGCCTTAACCCACTCCACCACCTGCTCAGACCCTTAAAAGAGATGGTAATTTCGGAGTATTTATACACTCCAAAGACTACCACCTCCCAAGAGCACTAGAGCAAGTGAGGGGTCATTTTTACGTTTTTTCATCAAGTCCCTGTTAATATGTGAGAACACTGTGTCTATGCTTAAGGCACAACTCTCCTAAACACGAGAGTGAAATATACAACTTAGAACACTTTCCCACCAGGAGACTCGAACCCTAGCCAGCACAGAAGCCTTCCAGCAACTGGCATAACAGGTACGCCTTAACCCACTCCACCACCTGCTCAGACCCTTAAAAGAGATGGTAATTTCGGAGTATTTATACACTCCAAAGACTACCACCTCCCAAGAGCACTAGAGCAAGTGAGGGGTCATTTTTACGTTTTTTCATCAAGTCCCTGTTAATATGGGAGAACACTGTGTCTATGCTTAAGGCACAACTCTCCTAAACACGAGAGTGAAGTATACAACTTTAGAACACTTTCCCACCAGGAGACTCGAACCCTAGCCAGCACAGAAGCCTTCCAGCAACTGGCATAACAGGTACGCCTTAACCCACTCCACCACCTGCTCAGACCCTTAAAAGAGATGGTAATTTCGGAGTATTTATACACTCCAAAGACTACCACCTCCCAAGAGCACTAGAGCAAGTGAGGGGTCATTTTTACGTTTTTTCATCAAGTCCCTGTTAATATGGGAGAACACTGTGTCTATGCTTAAGGCACAACTCTCCTAAACACGAGAGTGAAATATACAACTTTAGAACACTTTCCCACCAGGAGACTCGAACCCTAGCCAGCACAGAAGCCTTCCAGCAACTGGCATAACAGGTACGCCTTAACCCACTCCACCACCTGCTCAGACCCTTAAAAGAGATGGTAATTTCGGAGTATTTATACACTCCAAAGACTACCACCTCCCAAGAGCACTAGAGCAAGTGAGGGGTCATTTTTACGTTTTTTCATCAAGTCCCTGTTAATATGGGAGAACACTGTGTCTATGCTTAAGGCACAACTCTCCTAAACACGAGAGTGAAGTATACAACTTTAGAACACTTTCCCACCAGGAGACTCGAACCCTAGCCAGCACAGAAGCCTTCCAGCAACTGGCATAACAGGTACGCCTTAACCCACTCCACCACCTGCTCAGACCCTTAAAGAGATGGTAATTTCGGAGTATTTATACACTCCAAAGACTACCACCTCCCAAGAGCACTAGAGCAAGTGAGGGGTCATTTTTACGTTTTTTCATCAAGTCCCTGTTAATATGGGAGAACACTGTGTCTATGCTTAAGGCACAACTCTCCTAAACACGAGAGTGAAATATACAACTTTAGAACACTTTCCCACCAGGAGACTCGAACCCTAGCCAGCACAGAAGCCTTCAGCAACTGGCATAACAGGTACGCCTTAACCCACTCCACCACCTGCTCAGACCCTTAAAAGAGATGGTAATTTCGGAGTATTTATACACTCCAAAGACTACCACCTCCCAAGAGCACTAGAGCAAGTGAGGGGTCATTTTTACGTTTTTTCATCAAGTCCCTGTTAATATGGGAGAACACTGTGTCTATGCTTAAGGCACAACTCTCCTAAACACGAGAGTGAAGTATACAACTTTAGAACACTTTCCCACCAGGAGACTCGAACCCTAGCCAGCACAGAAGCCTTCCAGCAACTGGCATAACAGGTACGCCTTAACCCACTCCACCACCTGCTCAGACCCTTAAAAGAGATGGTAATTTCGGAGTATTTATACACTCCAAAGACTACCACCTCCCAAGAGCACTAGAGCAAGTGAGGGGTCATTTTTACGTTTTTTCATCAAGTCCCTGTTAATATGGGAGAACACTGTGTCTATGCTTAAGGCACAACTCTCCTAAACACGAGAGTGAAATATACAACTTTAGAACACTTTCCCACCAGGAGACTCGAACCCTAGCCAGCACAGAAGCCTTCCAGCAACTGGCATAACAGGTACGCCTTAACCCACTCCACCACCTGCTCAGACCCTTAAAAGAGATGGTAATTTCGGAGTATTTATACACTCCAAAGACTACCACCTCCCAAGAGCACTAGAGCAAGTGAGGGGTCATTTTTACGTTTTTTCATCAAGTCCCTGTTAATATGGGAGAACACTGTGTCTATGCTTAAGGCACAACTCTCCTAAACACGAGAGTGAAGTATACAACTTTAGAACACTTTCCCACCAGGAGACTCGAACCCTAGCCAGCACAGAAGCCTTCCAGCAACTGGCATAACAGGTACGCCTTAACCCACTCCACCACCTGCTCAGACCCTTAAAAGAGATGGTAATTTCGGAGTATTTATACACTCCAAAGACTACCACCTCCCAAGAGCACTAGAGCAAGTGAGGGGTCATTTTTACGTTTTTTCATCAAGTCCCTGTTAATATGGGAGAACACTGTGTCTATGCTTAAGGCACAACTCTCCTAAACACGAGAGTGAAATATACAACTTTAGAACACTTTCCCACCAGGAGACTCGAACCCTAGCCAGCACAGAAGCCTTCCAGCAACTGGCATAACAGGTACGCCTTAACCCACTCCACCACCTGCTCAGACCCTTAAAAGAGATGGTAATTTCGGAGTATTTATACACTCCAAAGACTACCACCTCCCAAGAGCACTAGAGCAAGTGAGGGGTCATTTTTACGTTTTTTCATCAAGTCCCTGTTAATATGGGAGAACACTGTGTCTATGCTTAAGGCACAACTCTCCTAAACACGAGAGTGAAGTATACAACTTTAGAACACTTTCCCACCAGGAGACTCGAACCCTAGCCAGCACAGAAGCCTTCCAGCAACTGGCATAACAGGTACGCCTTAACCCACTCCACCACCTGCTCAGACCCTTAAAGAGATGGTAATTTCGGAGTATTTATACACTCCAAAGACTACCACCTCCCAAGAGCACTAGAGCAAGTGAGGGGTCATTTTTACGTTTTTTCATCAAGTCCCTGTTAATATGGGAGAACACTGTGTCTATGCTTAAGGCACAACTCTCCTAAACACGAGAGTGAAATATACAACTTTAGAACACTTTCCCACCAGGAGACTCGAACCCTAGCCAGCACAGAAGCCTTTCAGCAACTGGCATAACAGGTACGCCTTAACCCACTCCACCACCTGCTCAGACCCTTAAAAGAGATGGTAATTTCGGAGTATTTATACACTCCAAAGACTACCACCTCCCAAGAGCACTAGAGCAAGTGAGGGGTCATTTTTACGTTTTTTCATCAAGTCCCTGTTAATATGGGAGAACACTGTGTCTATGCTTAAGGCACAACTCTCCTAAACACGAGAGTGAAATATACAACTTTAGAACACTTTCCCACCAGGAGACTCGAACCCTAGCCAGCACAGAAGCCTTCCAGCAACTGGCATAACAGGTACGCCTTAACCCACTCCACCACCTGCTCAGACCCTTAAAAGAGATGGTAATTTCGGAGTATTTATACACTCCAAAGACTACCACCTCCCAAGAGCACTAGAGCAAGTGAGGGGTCATTTTTACGTTTTTTCATCAAGTCCCTGTTAATATGGGAGAACACTGTGTCTATGCTTAAGGCACAACTCTCCTAAACACGAGAGTGAAGTATACAACTTTAGAACACTTTCCCACCAGGAGACTCGAACCCTAGCCAGCACAGAAGCCTTCCAGCAACTGGCATAACAGGTACGCCTTAACCCACTCCACCACCTGCTCAGACCCTTAAAAGAGATGGTAATTTCGGAGTATTTATACACTCCAAAGACTACCACCTCCCAAGAGCACTAGAGCAAGTGAGGGGTCATTTTTACGTTTTTTCATCAAGTCCCTGTTAATATGGGAGAACACTGTGTCTATGCTTAAGGCACAACTCTCCTAAACACGAGAGTGAAATATACAACTTTAGAACACTTTCCCACCAGGAGACTCGAACCCTAGCCAGCACAGAAGCCTTCCAGCAACTGGCATAACAGGTACGCCTTAACCCACTCCACCACCTGCTCAGACCCTTAAAAGAGATGGTAATTTCGGAGTATTTATACACTCCAAAGACTACCACCTCCCAAGAGCACTAGAGCAAGTGAGGGGTCATTTTTACGTTTTTTCATCAAGTCCCTGTTAATATGGGAGAACACTGTGTCTATGCTTAAGGCACAACTCTCCTAAACACGAGAGTGAAATATACAACTTTAGAACACTTTCCCACCAGGAGACTCGAACCCTAGCCAGCACAGAAGCCTTCCAGCAACTGGCATAACAGGTACGCCTTAACCCACTCCACCACCTGCTCAGACCCTTAAAAGAGATGGTAATTTCGGAGTATTTATACACTCCAAAGACTACCACCTCCCAAGAGCACTAGAGCAAGTGAGGGGTCATTTTTACGTTTTTTCATCAAGTCCCTGTTAATATGGGAGAACACTGTGTCTATGCTTAAGGCACAACTCTCCTAAACACGAGAGTGAAGTATACAACTTTAGAACACTTTCCCACCAGGAGACTCGAACCCTAGCCAGCACAGAAGCCTTCCAGCAACTGGCATAACAGGTACGCCTTAACCCACTCCACCACCTGCTCAGACCCTTAAAAGAGATGGTAATTTCGGAGTATTTATACACTCCAAAGACTACCACCTCCCAAGAGCACTAGAGCAAGTGAGGGGTCATTTTTACGTTTTTTCATCAAGTCCCTGTTAATATGGGAGAACACTGTGTCTATGCTTAAGGCACAACTCTCCTAAACACGAGAGTGAAATATACAACTTTAGAACACTTTCCCACCAGGAGACTCGAACCCTAGCCAGCACAGAAGCCTTCCAGCAACTGGCATAACAGGTACGCCTTAACCCACTCCACCACCTGCTCAGACCCTTAAAAGAGATGGTAATTTCGGAGTATTTATACACTCCAAAGACTACCACCTCCCAAGAGCACTAGAGCAAGTGAGGGGTCATTTTTACGTTTTTTCATCAAGTCCCTGTTAATATGGGAGAACACTGTGTCTATGCTTAAGGCACAACTCTCCTAAACACGAGAGTGAAGTATACAACTTTAGAACACTTTCCCACCAGGAGACTCGAACCCTAGCCAGCACAGAAGCCTTCCAGCAACTGGCATAACAGGTACGCCTTAACCCACTCCACCACCTGCTCAGACCCTTAAAAGAGATGGTAATTTCGGAGTATTTATACACTCCAAAGACTACCACCTCCCAAGAGCACTAGAGCAAGTGAGGGGTCATTTTTACGTTTTTTCATCAAGTCCCTGTTAATATGGGAGAACACTGTGTCTATGCTTAAGGCACAACTCTCCTAAACACGAGAGTGAAATATACAACTTTAGAACACTTTCCCACCAGGAGACTCGAACCCTAGCCAGCACAGAAGCCTTCCAGCAACTGGCATAACAGGTACGCCTTAACCCACTCCACCACCTGCTCAGACCCTTAAAAGAGATGGTAATTTCGGAGTATTTATACACTCCAAAGACTACCACCTCCCAAGAGCACTAGAGCAAGTGAGGGGTCATTTTTACGTTTTTTCATCAAGTCCCTGTTAATATGGGAGAACACTGTGTCTATGCTTAAGGCACAACTCTCCTAAACACGAGAGTGAAATATACAACTTTAGAACACTTTCCCACCAGGAGACTCGAACCCTAGCCAGCACAGAAGCCTTCCAGCAACTGGCATAACAGGTACGCCTTAACCCACTCCACCACCTGCTCAGACCCTTAAAAGAGATGGTAATTTCGGAGTATTTATACACTCCAAAGACTACCACCTCCCAAGAGCACTAGAGCAAGTGAGGGGTCATTTTTACGTTTTTTCATCAAGTCCCTGTTAATATGGGAGAACACTGTGTCTATGCTTAAGGCACAACTCTCCTAAACACGAGAGTGAAGTATACAACTTTAGAACACTTTCCCACCAGGAGACTCGAACCCTAGCCAGCACAGAAGCCTTCCAGCAACTGGCATAACAGGTACGCCTTAACCCACTCCACCACCTGCTCAGACCCTTAAAAGAGATGGTAATTTCGGAGTATTTATACACTCCAAAGACTACCACCTCCCAAGAGCACTAGAGCAAGTGAGGGGTCATTTTTACGTTTTTTCATCAAGTCCCTGTTAATATGGGAGAACACTGTGTCTATGCTTAAGGCACAACTCTCCTAAACACGAGAGTGAAATATACAACTTTAGAACACTTTCCCACCAGGAGACTCGAACCCTAGCCAGCACAGAAGCCTTCCAGCAACTGGCATAACAGGTACGCCTTAACCCACTCCACCACCTGCTCAGACCCTTAAAAGAGATGGTAATTTCGGAGTATTTATACACTCCAAAGACTACCACCTCCCAAGAGCACTAGAGCAAGTGAGGGGTCATTTTTACGTTTTTTCATCAAGTCCCTGTTAATATGGGAGAACACTGTGTCTATGCTTAAGGCACAACTCTCCTAAACACGAGAGTGAAATATACAACTTTAGAACACTTTCCCACCAGGAGACTCGAACCCTAGCCAGCACAGAAGCCTTCCAGCAACTGGCATAACAGGTACGCCTTAACCCACTCCACCACCTGCTCAGACCCTTAAAAGAGATGGTAATTTCGGAGTATTTATACACTCCAAAGACTACCACCTCCCAAGAGCACTAGAGCAAGTGAGGGGTCATTTTTACGTTTTTTCATCAAGTCCCTGTTAATATGGGAGAACACTGTGTCTATGCTTAAGGCACAACTCTCCTAAACACGAGAGTGAAGTATACAACTTTAGAACACTTTCCCACCAGGAGACTCGAACCCTAGCCAGCACAGAAGCCTTCCAGCAACTGGCATAACAGGTACGCCTTAACCCACTCCACCACCTGCTCAGACCCTTAAAAGAGATGGTAATTTCGGAGTATTTATACACTCCAAAGACTACCACCTCCCAAGAGCACTAGAGCAAGTGAGGGGTCATTTTTACGTTTTTTCATCAAGTCCCTGTTAATATGGGAGAACACTGTGTCTATGCTTAAGGCACAACTCTCCTAAACACGAGAGTGAAATATACAACTTTAGAACACTTTCCCACCAGGAGACTCGAACCCTAGCCAGCACAGAAGCCTTCCAGCAACTGGCATAACAGGTACGCCTTAACCCACTCCACCACCTGCTCAGACCCTTAAAAGAGATGGTAATTTCGGAGTATTTATACACTCCAAAGACTACCACCTCCCAAGAGCACTAGAGCAAGTGAGGGGTCATTTTTACGTTTTTTCATCAAGTCCCTGTTAATATGGGAGAACACTGTGTCTATGCTTAAGGCACAACTCTCCTAAACACGAGAGTGAAGTATACAACTTTAGAACACTTTCCCACCAGGAGACTCGAACCCTAGCCAGCACAGAAGCCTTCCAGCAACTGGCATAACAGGTACGCCTTAACCCACTCCACCACCTGCTCAGACCCTTAAAAGAGATGGTAATTTCGGAGTATTTATACACTCCAAAGACTACCACCTCCCAAGAGCACTAGAGCAAGTGAGGGGTCATTTTTACGTTTTTTCATCAAGTCCCTGTTAATATGGGAGAACACTGTGTCTATGCTTAAGGCACAACTCTCCTAAACACGAGAGTGAAATATACAACTTTAGAACACTTTCCCACCAGGAGACTCGAACCCTAGCCAGCACAGAAGCCTTCCAGCAACTGGCATAACAGGTACGCCTTAACCCACTCCACCACCTGCTCAGACCCTTAAAAGAGATGGTAATTTCGGAGTATTTATACACTCCAAAGACTACCACCTCCCAAGAGCACTAGAGCAAGTGAGGGGTCATTTTTACGTTTTTTCATCAAGTCCCTGTTAATATGGGAGAACACTGTGTCTATGCTTAAGGCACAACTCTCCTAAACACGAGAGTGAAATATACAACTTAAGAACACTTTCCCACCAGGAGACTCGAACCCTAGCCAGCACAGAAGCCTTCCAGCAACTGGCATAACAGGTACGCCTTAACCCACTCCACCACCTGCTCAGACCCTTAAAAGAGATGGTAATTTCGGAGTATTTATACACTCCAAAGACTACCACCTCCCAAGAGCACTAGAGCAAGTGAGGGGTCATTTTTACGTTTTTTCATCAAGTCCCTGTTAATATGGGAGAACACTGTGTCTATGCTTAAGGCACAACTCTCCTAAACACGAGAGTGAAGTATACAACTTTAGAACACTTTCCCACCAGGAGACTCGAACCCTAGCCAGCACAGAAGCCTTCCAGCAACTGGCATAACAGGTACGCCTTAACCCACTCCACCACCTGCTCAGACCCTTAAAAGAGATGGTAATTTCGGAGTATTTATACACTCCAAAGACTACCACCTCCCAAGAGCACTAGAGCAAGTGAGGGGTCATTTTTACGTTTTTTCATCAAGTCCCTGTTAATATGGGAGAACACTGTGTCTATGCTTAAGGCACAACTCTCCTAAACACGAGAGTGAAATATACAACTTTAGAACACTTTCCCACCAGGAGACTCGAACCCTAGCCAGCACAGAAGCCTTCCAGCAACTGGCATAACAGGTACGCCTTAACCCACTCCACCACCTGCTCAGACCCTTAAAAGAGATGGTAATTTCGGAGTATTTATACACTCCAAAGACTACCACCTCCCAAGAGCACTAGAGCAAGTGAGGGGTCATTTTTACGTTTTTTCATCAAGTCCCTGTTAATATGGGAGAACACTGTGTCTATGCTTAAGGCACAACTCTCCTAAACACGAGAGTGAAATATACAACTTTAGAACACTTTCCCACCAGGAGACTCGAACCCTAGCCAGCACAGAAGCCTTCCAGCAACTGGCATAACAGGTACGCCTTAACCCACTCCACCACCTGCTCAGACCCTTAAAAGAGATGGTAATTTCGGAGTATTTATACACTCCAAAGACTACCACCTCCCAAGAGCACTAGAGCAAGTGAGGGGTCATTTTTACGTTTTTTCATCAAGTCCCTGTTAATATGGGAGAACACTGTGTCTATGCTTAAGGCACAACTCTCCTAAACACGAGAGTGAAATATACAACTTTAGAACACTTTCCCACCAGGAGACTCGAACCCTAGCCAGCACAGAAGCCTTCCAGCAACTGGCATAACAGGTACGCCTTAACCCACTCCACCACCTGCTCAGACCCTTAAAAGAGATGGTAATTTCGGAGTATTTATACACTCCAAAGACTACCACCTCCCAAGAGCACTAGAGCAAGTGAGGGGTCATTTTTACGTTTTTTCATCAAGTCCCTGTTAATATGGGAGAACACTGTGTCTATGCTTAAGGCACAACTCTCCTAAACACGAGAGTGAAGTATACAACTTTAGAACACTTTCCCACCAGGAGACTCGAACCCTAGCCAGCACAGAAGCCTTCCAGCAACTGGCATAACAGGTACGCCTTAACCCACTCCACCACCTGCTCAGACCCTTAAAAGAGATGGTAATTTCGGAGTATTTATACACTCCAAAGACTACCACCTCCCAAGAGCACTAGAGCAAGTGAGGGGTCATTTTTACGTTTTTTCATCAAGTCCCTGTTAATATGGGAGAACACTGTGTCTATGCTTAAGGCACAACTCTCCTAAACACGAGAGTGAAATATACAACTTTAGAACACTTTCCCACCAGGAGACTCGAACCCTAGCCAGCACAGAAGCCTTCCAGCAACTGGCATAACAGGTACGCCTTAACCCACTCCACCACCTGCTCAGACCCTTAAAAGAGATGGTAATTTCGGAGTATTTATACACTCCAAAGACTACCACCTCCCAAGAGCACTAGAGCAAGTGAGGGGTCATTTTTACGTTTTTTCATCAAGTCCCTGTTAATATGGGAGAACACTGTGTCTATGCTTAAGGCACAACTCTCCTAAACACGAGAGTGAAATATACAACTTTAGAACACTTTCCCACCAGGAGACTCGAACCCTAGCCAGCACAGAAGCCTTCCAGCAACTGGCATAACAGGTACGCCTTAACCCACTCCACCACCTGCTCAGACCCTTAAAAGAGATGGTAATTTCGGAGTATTTATACACTCCAAAGACTACCACCTCCCAAGAGCACTAGAGCAAGTGAGGGGTCATTTTTACGTTTTTTCATCAAGTCCCTGTTAATATGGGAGAACACTGTGTCTATGCTTAAGGCACAACTCTCCTAAACACGAGAGTGAAATATACAACTTTAGAACACTTTCCCACCAGGAGACTCGAACCCTAGCCAGCACAGAAGCCTTCCAGCAACTGGCATAACAGGTACGCCTTAACCCACTCCACCACCTGCTCAGACCCTTAAAAGAGATGGTAATTTCGGAGTATTTATACACTCCAAAGACTACCACCTCCCAAGAGCACTAGAGCAAGTGAGGGGTCATTTTTACGTTTTTTCATCAAGTCCCTGTTAATATGGGAGAACACTGTGTCTATGCTTAAGGCACAACTCTCCTAAACACGAGAGTGAAATATACAACTTTAGAACACTTTCCCACCAGGAGACTCGAACCCTAGCCAGCACAGAAGCCTTCCAGCAACTGGCATAACAGGTACGCCTTAACCCACTCCACCACCTGCTCAGACCCTTAAAAGAGATGGTAATTTCGGAGTATTTATACACTCCAAAGACTACCACCTCCCAAGAGCACTAGAGCAAGTGAGGGGTCATTTTTACGTTTTTTCATCAAGTCCCTGTTAATATGGGAGAACACTGTGTCTATGCTTAAGGCACAACTCTCCTAAACACGAGAGTGAAATATACAACTTTAGAACACTTTCCCACCAGGAGACTCGAACCCTAGCCAGCACAGAAGCCTTCCAGCAACTGGCATAACAGGTACGCCTTAACCCACTCCACCACCTGCTCAGACCCTTAAAAGAGATGGTAATTTCGGAGTATTTATACACTCCAAAGACTACCACCTCCCAAGAGCACTAGAGCAAGTGAGGGGTCATTTTTACGTTTTTTCATCAAGTCCCTGTTAATATGGGAGAACACTGTGTCTATGCTTAAGGCACAACTCTCCTAAACACGAGAGTGAAGTATACAACTTTAGAACACTTTCCCACCAGGAGACTCGAACCCTAGCCAGCACAGAAGCCTTCCAGCAACTGGCATAACAGGTACGCCTTAACCCACTCCACCACCTGCTCAGACCCTTAAAAGAGATGGTAATTTCGGAGTATTTATACACTCCAAAGACTACCACCTCCCAAGAGCACTAGAGCAAGTGAGGGGTCATTTTTACGTTTTTTCATCAAGTCCCTGTTAATATGGGAGAACACTGTGTCTATGCTTAAGGCACAACTCTCCTAAACACGAGAGTGAAATATACAACTTTAGAACACTTTCCCACCAGGAGACTCGAACCCTAGCCAGCACAGAAGCCTTCCAGCAACTGGCATAACAGGTACGCCTTAACCCACTCCACCACCTGCTCAGACCCTTAAAAGAGATGGTAATTTCGGAGTATTTATACACTCCAAAGACTACCACCTCCCAAGAGCACTAGAGCAAGTGAGGGGTCATTTTTACGTTTTTTCATCAAGTCCCTGTTAATATGGGAGAACACTGTGTCTATGCTTAAGGCACAACTCTCCTAAACACGAGAGTGAAGTATACAACTTTAGAACACTTTCCCACCAGGAGACTCGAACCCTAGCCAGCACAGAAGCCTTCCAGCAACTGGCATAACAGGTACGCCTTAACCCACTCCACCACCTGCTCAGACCCTTAAAAGAGATGGTAATTTCGGAGTATTTATACACTCCAAAGACTACCACCTCCCAAGAGCACTAGAGCAAGTGAGGGGTCATTTTTACGTTTTTTCATCAAGTCCCTGTTAATATGGGAGAACACTGTGTCTATGCTTAAGGCACAACTCTCCTAAACACGAGAGTGAAATATACAACTTTAGAACACTTTCCCACCAGGAGACTCGAACCCTAGCCAGCACAGAAGCCTTCCAGCAACTGGCATAACAGGTACGCCTTAACCCACTCCACCACCTGCTCAGACCCTTAAAAGAGATGGTAATTTCGGAGTATTTATACACTCCAAAGACTACCACCTCCCAAGAGCACTAGAGCAAGTGAGGGGTCATTTTTACGTTTTTTCATCAAGTCCCTGTTAATATGGGAGAACACTGTGTCTATGCTTAAGGCACAACTCTCCTAAACACGAGAGTGAAATATACAACTTTAGAACACTTTCCCACCAGGAGACTCGAACCCTAGCCAGCACAGAAGCCTTCCAGCAACTGGCATAACAGGTACGCCTTAACCCACTCCACCACCTGCTCAGACCCTTAAAAGAGATGGTAATTTCGGAGTATTTATACACTCCAAAGACTACCACCTCCCAAGAGCACTAGAGCAAGTGAGGGGTCATTTTTACGTTTTTTCATCAAGTCCCTGTTAATATGGGAGAACACTGTGTCTATGCTTAAGGCACAACTCTCCTAAACACGAGAGTGAAATATACAACTTTAGAACACTTTCCCACCAGGAGACTCGAACCCTAGCCAGCACAGAAGCCTTCCAGCAACTCGAACCTTAACCCACTCCACCACCTGCTCAGACCCTTAAAAGAGATGGTAATTTCGGAGTATTTATACACTCCAAAGACTACCACCTCCCAAGAGCACTAGAGCAAGTGAGGGGTCATTTTTACGTTTTTTCATCAAGTCCCTGTTAATATGGGAGAACACTGTGTCTATGCTTAAGGCACAACTCTCCTAAACACGAGAGTGAAGTATACAACTTTAGAACACTTTCCCACCAGGAGACTCGAACCCTAGCCAGCACAGAAGCCTTCCAGCAACTGGCATAACAGGTACGCCTTAACCCACTCCACCACCTGCTCAGACCCTTAAAAGAGATGGTAATTTCGGAGTATTTATACACTCCAAAGACTACCACCTCCCAAGAGCACTAGAGCAAGTGAGGGGTCATTTTTACGTTTTTTCATCAAGTCCCTGTTAATATGGGAGAACACTGTGTCTATGCTTAAGGCACAACTCTCCTAAACACGAGAGTGAAATATACAACTTTAGAACACTTTCCCACCAGGAGACTCGAACCCTAGCCAGCACAGAAACCTTCCAGCAACTGGCATAACAGGTACGCCTTAACCCACTCCACCACCTGCTCAGACCCTTAAGGGGGCGTCTGGTTATTATAATGAAAGTTGTTCAATGTCAACCAATATTATTTTTCTAGTTGTATATGAAAAGTGCTTAAATTGTCCCAAGTTTCAGTACTGCAGCGTAAATAGAAAGGGAGTTTTTTTTTTTTTTTTTTTTTTTGAACGTTTTTTACACATTTTCAAGTCCACACTTCAGAACACACGTTTCAGATAAAATTATTCTGCGACACTTTTCTGACACATTAGCATATAATAAAGGATTGGGGGATTTAGAATTTCCAAAACATCTTTAGTTTTCCTAATACAAATGTTCAAAGTTCCCCAAAATTTTTTTGCAAATATGGCATGTTTATTGCTATTATAAAATCAATAAGTGAACTTAGAGAAAAATGAAAGCCCCCTAATGTAGAGACATGCCCTCCACATATACTGTGTAAGTTTCATGTAAATTGAATAAAAAAAGAATGAGTTTTGTAAACGTTTGTGTCAATTGAAAAAAAAACAGAAATGAATAAAGTCTAAGGTTCTAAAATCTGTGGCTGGGTTTGACATCAACCAATTTTCTCCAAAATTGGCATCATTACAGATAGGCTTACGTACAGTCAGGTGTGTAAGTTTGATGCAAATCGCCCCCCAAAAAATGAAAAAAAAAATATTTAAAAAAAAAAAAGAAAAAAAAAATCCTTTTTTTTTTTTTCCTTAAATTTTTTTTCCAATTAAACTAATAATAATATTTGTTTAATATATGCTATTGTGATAGCAAAGAGTTGTAGTTATGATTTCAGTTGACACTTTTGATTGATAATCGATTTTGACCATTTTTGCATAATTTTCACAACTACTTCAATATTTTTTTTCTCCCTTCCTATTTATGCTACAATGCTGAAACTTGGACCAGATGAAACACTTTTCATATAGAACTTGTCAAAAAAGTTTGATTGAAATCGAATGAGTTTTCATTTTTGCATTTTTGGACCCAGATGCCAACCAGACGCCCCCTTAAAAGAGATGGTAATTTCAGAGTATTTATACACTCCAAAGACTACCACCTCCCAAGAGCACTAGAGCAAGTGAGGGGTCATTTTTACGTTTTTTCATCAAGTCCCTGTTAATATGGGAGAACACTGTGTCTATGCTTAAGGCACAACTCTCCTAAACACGAGAGTGAAGTATACAACTTTAGAACACTTTCCCACCAGGAGACTCGAACCCTAGCCAGCACAGAAGCCTTCCAGCAACTGGCATAACAGGTACGCCTTAACCCACTCCACCACCTGCTCAGACCCTTAAAAGAGATGGTAATTTCGGAGTATTTATACACTCCAAAGACTACCACCTCCCAAGAGCACTAGAGCAAGTGAGGGGTCATTTTTACGTTTTTTCATCAAGTCCCTGTTAATATGGGAGAACACTGTGTCTATGCTTAAGGCACAACTCTCCTAAACACGAGAGTGAAATATACAACTTTAGAACACTTTCCCACCAGGAGACTCGAACCCTAGCCAGCACAGAAGCCTTCCAGCAACTGGCATAACAGGTACGCCTTAACCCACTCCACCACGTGCTCAGACCCTTAAAAGAGATGGTAATTTTGGAGTATTTATACACTCCAAAGACTACCACCTCCCAAGAGCACTAGAGCAAGTGAGGGGTCATTTTTACGTTTTTTCATCAAGTCCCTGTTAATATGGGAGAACACTGTGTCTATGCTTAAGGCACAACTCTCCTAAACACGAGAGTGAAATATACAACTTTAGAACACTTTCCCACCAGGAGACTCGAACCCTAGCCAGCACAGAAACCTTCCAGCAACTGGCATAACAGGTACGCCTTAACCCACTCCACCACCTGCTCAGACCCTTAAAAGAGATGGTAATTTCAGAGTATTTATACACTCCAAAGACTACCACCTCCCAAGAGCACTAGAGCAAGTGAGGGGTCATTTTTACGTTTTTTCATCAAGTCCCTGTTAATATGTGAGAACACTGTGTCTATGCTTAAGGCACAACTCTCCTAAACACGAGAGTGAAGTATACAACTTTAGAACACTTTCCCACCAGGAGACTCGAACCCTAGCCAGCACAGAAGCCTTCCAGCAACTGGCATAACAGGTACGCCTTAACCCACTCCACCACCTGCTCAGACCCTTAAAAGAGATGGTAATTTCGGAGTATTTATACACTCCAAAGACTACCACCTCCCAAGAGCACTAGAGCAAGTGAGGGGTCATTTTTACGTTTTTTCATCAAGTCCCTGTTAATATGGGAGAACACTGTGTCTATGCTTAAGGCACAACTCTCCTAAACACGAGAGTGAAATATACAACTTTAGAACACTTTCCCACCAGGAGACTCGAACCCTAGCCAGCACAGAAGCCTTCCAGCAACTGGCATAACAGGTACGCCTTAACCCACTCCACCACGTGCTCAGACCCTTAAAAGAGATGGTAATTTCGGAGTATTTATACACTCCAAAGACTACCACCTCCCAAGAGCACTAGAGCAAGTGAGGGGTCATTTTTACGTTTTTTCATCAAGTCCCTGTTAATATGGGAGAACACTGTGTCTATGCTTAAGGCACAACTCTCCTAAACACGAGAGTGAAATATACAACTTTAGAACACTTTCCCACCAGGAGACTCGAACCCTAGCCAGCACAGAAACCTTCCAGCAACTGGCATAACAGGTACGCCTTAACCCACTCCACCACCTGCTCAGACCCTTAAAAGAGATGGTAATTTCAGAGTATTTATACACTCCAAAGACTACCACCTCCCAAGAGCACTAGAGCAAGTGAGGGGTCATTTTTACGTTTTTTCATCAAGTCCCTGTTAATATGTGAGAACACTGTGTCTATGCTTAAGGCACAACTCTCCTAAACACGAGAGTGAAATATACAACTTAAGAACACTTTCCCACCAGGAGACTCGAACCCTAGCCAGCACAGAAGCCTTCCAGCAACTGGCATAACAGGTACGCCTTAACCCACTCCACCACTTGCTCAGACCCTTAAAAGAGATGGTAATTTCGGAGTATTTATACACTCCAAAGACTACCACCTCCCAAGAGCACTAGAGCAAGTGAGGGGTCATTTTTACGTTTTTTCATCAAGTCCCTGTTAATATGGGAGAACACTGTGTCTATGCTTAAGGCACAACTCTCCTAAACACGAGAGTGAAATATACAACTTAAGAACACTTTCCCACCAGGAGACTCGAACCCTAGCCAGCACAGAAGCCTTCCAGCAACTGGCATAACAGGTACGCCTTAACCCACTCCACCACCTGCTCAGACCCTTAAAAGAGATGGTAATTTCGGAGTATTTATACACTCCAAAGACTACCACCTCCCAAGAGCACTAGAGCAAGTGAGGGGTCATTTTTACGTTTTTTCATCAAGTCCCTGTTAATATGGGAGAACACTGTGTCTATGCTTAAGGCACAACTCTCCTAAACACGAGAGTGAAATATACAACTTTAGAACACTTTCCCACCAGGAGACTCGAACCCTAGCCAGCACAGAAACCTTCCAGCAACTGGCATAACAGGTACGCCTTAACCCACTCCACCACCTGCTCAGACCCTTAAAAGAGATGGTAATTTCAGAGTATTTATACACTCCAAAGACTACCACCTCCCAAGAGCACTAGAGCAAGTGAGGGGTCATTTTTACGTTTTTTCATCAAGTCCCTGTTAATATGTGAGAACACTGTGTCTATGCTTAAGGCACAACTCTCCTAAACACGAGAGTGAAATATACAACTTTAGAACACTTTCCCACCAGGAGACTCGAACCCTAGCCAGCACAGAAGCCTTCCAGCAACTGGCATAACAGGTACGCCTTAACCCACTCCACCACTTGCTCAGACCCTTAAAAGAGATGGTAATTTCGGAGTATTTATACACTCCAAAGACTACCACCTCCCAAGAGCACTAGAGCAAGTGAGGGGTCATTTTTACGTTTTTTCATCAAGTCCCTGTTAATATGTGAGAACACTGTGTCTATGCTTAAGGCACTACTCTCCTAAACACGAGAGTGAAATATACAACTTAAGAACACTTTCCCACCAGGAGACTCGAAACCTAGCCAGCACAGAAGCCTTCCAGCAACTGGCATAACAGGTACGCCTTAACCCACTCCACCACTTGCTCAGACCCTTAAAAGAGATGGTAATTTTGGAGTATTTATACACTCCAAAGACTACCACCTCCCAAGAGCACTAGAGCAAGTGATGGGTCATTTTTACGTTTTTTCATCAAGTCCCTGTTAATATGGGAGAACACTGTGTCTATGCTTAAGGCACAACTCTCCTAAACACGAGAGTGAAGTATACAACTTTAGAACACTTTCCCACCAGGAGACTCGAACCCTAGCCAGCACAGAAGCCTTCCAGCAACTGGCATAACAGGTACGCCTTAACCCACTCCACCACCTGCTCAGACCCTTAAAAGAGATGGTAATTTCGGAGTATTTATACACTCCAAAGACTACCACCTCCCAAGAGCACTAGAGCAAGTGAGGGGTCATTTTTACGTTTTTTCATCAAGTCCCTGTTAATATGTGAGAACACTGTGTCTATGCTTAAGGCACAACTCTCCTAAACACGAGAGTGAAATATACAACTTAAGAACACTTTCCCACCAGGAGACTCGAACCCTAGCCAGCACAGAAGCCTTCCAGCAACTGGCATAACAGGTACGCCTTAACCCACTCCACCACCTGCTCAGACCCTTAAAAGAGATGGTAATTTCGGAGTATTTATACACTCCAAAGACTACCACCTCCCAAGAGCACTAGAGCAAGTGAGGGGTCATTTTTATGTTTTTTCATCAAGTCCCTGTTAATATGGGAGAACACTGTGTCTATGCTTAAGGCACAACTCTCCTAAACACGAGAGTGAAGTATACAACTTTTGAACACTTTCCCACCAGGAGACTCGAACCCTAGCCAGCACAGAAGCCTTCCAGCAACTGGCATAACAGGTACGCCTTAACCCACTCCACCACCTGCTCAGACCCTTAAAAGAGATGGTAATTTCGGAGTATTTATACACTCCAAAGACTACCACCTCCCAAGAGCACTAGAGCAAGTGAGGGGTCATTTTTACGTTTTTTCATCAAGTCCCTGTTAATATGGGAGAACACTGTGTCTATGCTTAAGGCACAACTCTCCTAAACACGAGAGTGAAATATACAACTTTAGAACACTTTCCCACCAGGAGACTCGAACCCTAGCCAGCACAGAAGCCTTCCAGCAACTGGCATAACAGGTACACCTTAACCCACTGCCCCACCTGCTCAGACCCTTAAAAGAGATGGTAATTTCGGAGTATTTATACACTCCAAAGACTACCACCTCCCAAGAGCACTAGAGCAAGTGAGGGGTCATTTTTACGTTTTTTCATCAAGTCCCTGTTAATATGTGAGAACACTGTGTCTATGCTTAAGGCACAACTCTCCTAAACACGAGAGTGAAATATACAACTTAAGAACACTTTCCCACCAGGAGACTCGAACCCTAGCCTGCACAGAAGCCTTCCAGCAACTGGCATAACAGGTTCGCCTTAACCCACTCCACCACTTGCTCAGACCCTTAAAAGAGATGGTAATTTCGGAGTATTTATACACTCCAAAGACTACCACCTCCCAAGAGCACTAGAGCAAGTGAGGGGTCATTTTTACGTTTTTTCATCAAGTCCCTGTTAATATGGGAGAACACTGTGTCTATGCTTAAGGCACAACTCTCCTAAACACGAGAGTGAAGTATGCAACTTTAGAACACTTTCCCACCAGGAGACTCGAACCCTAGCCAGCACAGAAGCCTTCCAGCAACTGGCATAACAGGTACGCCTTAACCCACTCCACCACCTGCTCAGATCCTTAAAAGAGATGGTAATTTCTGAGTATTTATACACTCCAAAGACTACCACCTCCCAAGAGCACTAGAGCAAGTGAGGGGTCATTTTTACGTTTTTTCATCAAGTCCCTGTTAATATGGGAGAACACTGTGTCTATGCTTAAGGCACAACTCTCCTAAACACGAGAGTGAAGTATACAACTTTAGAACACTTTCCCACCAGGAGACTCGAACCCTAGCCAGCATAGAAGCCTTTTAGCAACTGGCATAACAGGTACGCCTTAACCCACTCCACCACCTGCTTAGACCCTTAAAAGAGATGGTAATTTCGGAGTATTTATACACTCCAAAGACTGCCACCTCCCAAGAGCACTAGAGCAAGTGAGGGGTCATTTTTACGTTTTTTCATCAAGTCCCTGTTAATATGGGAGAACACTGTGTCTATGCTTAAGGCACAACTCTCCTAAACACGAGAGTGAAATATACAACTTTAGAACACTTTCCCACCAGGAGACTCGAACCCTAGCCAGCACAGAAGCCTTCCAGCAACTGGCATAACAGGTACACCTTAACCCACTCCCCCACCTGCTCAGACCCTTAAAAGAGATGGTAATTTCGGAGTATTTATACACTCCAAAGACTACCACCTCCCAAGAGCACTAGAGCAAGTGAGGGGTCATTTTTACGTTTTTTCATCAAGTCCCTGTTAATATGTGAGAACACTGTGTCTATGCTTAAGGCACAACTCTCCTAAACACGAGAGTGAAATATACAACTTAAGAACACTTTCCCACCAGGAGACTCGAACCCTAGCCTGCACAGAAGCCTTCCAGCAACTGGCATAACAGGTACGCCTTAACCCACTCCACCACTTGCTCAGACCCTTAAAAGAGATGGTAATTTCGGAGTATTTATACACTCCAAAGACTACCACCTCCCAAGAGCACTAGAGCAAGTGAGGGGTCATTTTTACGTTTTTTCATCAAGTCCCTGTTAATATGGGAGAACACTGTGTCTATGCTTAAGGCACAACTCTCCTAAACACGAGAGTGAAATATACAACTTAAGAACACTTTCCCACCAGGAGACTCGAACCCTAGCCAGCACAGAAGCCTTCCAGCAACTGGCATAACAGGTACGCCTTAACCCACTCCACCACCTGCTCAGACCCTTAAAAGAGATGGTAATTTCAGAGTATTTATACACTCCAAAGACTACCACCTCCCAAGAGCACTAGAGCAAGTGAGGGGTCATTTTTACGTTTTTTCATCAAGTCCCTGTTAATATGTGAGAACACTGTGTCTATGCTTAAGGCACAACTCTCCTAAACACGAGAGTGAAATATACAACTTAAGAACACTTTCCCACCAGGAGACTCGAACCCTAGCCAGCACAGAAGCCTTCCAGCAACTGGCATAACAGGTACGCCTTAACCCACTCCACCACTTGCTCAGACCCTTAAAAGAGATGGTAATTTCGGAGTATTTATACACTCCAAAGACTACCACCTCCCAAGAGCACTAGAGCAAGTGAGGGGTCATTTTTACGTTTTTTCATCAAGTCCCTGTTAATATGGGAGAACACTGTGTCTATGCTTAAGGCACAACTCTCCTAAACACGAGAGTGAAGTATACAACTTTAGAACACTTTCCCACCAGGAGACTCGAACCCTAGCCAGCACAGAAGCCTTCCAGCAACTGGCATAACAGGTACGCCTTAACCCACTCCACCACCTGCTCAGACCCTTAAAAGAGATGGTAATTTCGGAGTATTTATACACTCCAAAGACTACCACCTCCCAAGAGCACTAGAGCAAGTGAGGGGTCATTTTTACGTTTTTCCATCAAGTCCCTGTTAATATGGGAGAACACTGTGTCTATGCTTAAGGCACCACTCTCCTAAACACGAGAGTGAAATATACAACTTTAGAACACTTTCCCACCAGGAGACTCGAACCCTAGCCAGCACAGAAGCCTTCCAGCAACTGGCATAACAGGTACGCCTTAACCCACTCCACCACGTGCTCAGACCCTTAAAAGAGATGGTAATTTCGGAGTATTTATACACTCCAAAGACTACCACCTCCCAAGAGCACTAGAGCAAGTGAGGGGTCATTTTTACGTTTTTTCATCAAGTCCCTGTTAATATGTGAGAACACTGTGTCTATGCTTAAGGCACTACTCTCCTAAACACGAGAGTGAAATATACAACTTAAGAACACTTTCCCACCAGGAGACTCGAACCCTAGCCAGCACAGAAGCCTTCCAGCAACTGGCATAACAGGTACGCCTTAACCCACTCCACCACTTGCTCAGACCCTTAAAAGAGATGGTAATTTCGGAGTATTTATACACTCCAAAGACTACCACCTCCCAAGAGCACTAGAGCAAGTGATGGGTCATTTTTACGTTTTTTCATCAAGTCCCTGTTAACACTTTCGCGCTCTCCGCAAAGGTCACTCAGCCAACCGAATGTGCGCGCTGCGTTTTTATCGCTTAAGCGTAAAAACAAAAATGTGTATACTCTTTTTACTCTTCTGACCTTAGTTCTCATGCTACGTATTTCATTTTGGTACCAACGTGTTCGCAATAAAATTCTCTAGAAGAACATCAGTAAAATAAGTCACGAAACATATAGGGATACCAGCACCAAATAAATAACTACGTAGATGACTCGCCGTGAGCGCCCATCAGCAACAAAATGTTTTTACTCTTGGGATTGTAATCACCTCCACACTTGTTCTACAGCGTTAATTTTGGTATCAATAGACTCGCAATGAAATTCCCAACACGGTGATATGAATATAAGCGTAGAATAATGATGCAGCCCGCCCGCAAGAGTGTGGGAAGTGGTGAAATTGTTTTCCGGTATCGGTGACGGGACGACGCACGGCGCTTTGAAAGTTTATACTTATTTCACTCTCATGACATTAATTTTTTATGTACGTCATTCATTTTTATGTCAATGTGTTCGCAATAGAATGTTCTATGTGCCCATAGGTAAAAAATATCAACAAAGCGTAAGTTAGAATAACTACAAATATAAAACAACGCTGGAACATATCAGTGAGCGTCAAACACACACAAAATATTTTTACTTTTGTTATGTTTGTCAAGTTTATACTTGTTGCACACAGTTATTTTTGGTTGTATATTGATCGGAATAAAATTCCCTAAACAGACATATGCATATAATACATGATATAGGGGAAGAATTACCAGTATAAACGGCTAAAGTCACCCACCTGCAACCCGTTTGGGACAAAATACCATTTGATCGAAGTTATCCACACCTTTCATGAACTTATTGTACCATGAAGCCTAGTGGTGAGAAAGAGAGCCTCATGGCGCGCAGTTTGAAACAAACCCAAAGTAAATCGGATAAAAATTGAATTTTATACAAATATTTTAAAAGTTGACATAACTTTATGTCCACTATGCGTTAGCGTTAGACGAAACCGAACGCGCCGGCGCGTCCAGATAGCGCGAAAGTGTTAATATGGGAGAACACTGTGTCTATGCTTAAGGCACAACTCTCCTAAACACGAGAGTGAAGTATACAACTTTAGAACACTTTCCCACCAGGAGACTCGAACCCTAGCCAGCACAGAAGCCTTCCAGCAACTGGCATAACAGGTACGCCTTAACCCACTCCACCACCTGCTCAGACCCTTAAAAGAGATGGTAATTTCGGAGTATTTATACACTCCAAAGACTACCACCTCCCAAGAGCACTAGAGCAAGTGAGGGGTCATTTTTACGTTTTTTCATCAAGTCCCTGTTAATATGTGAGAACACTGTGTCTATGCTTAAGGCACAACTCTCCTAAACACGAGAGTGAAATATACAACTTAAGAACACTTTCCCACCAGGAGACTCGAACCCTAGCCAGCACAGAAGCCTTCCAGCAACTGGCATAACAGGTACACCTTAACCCACTGCCCCACCTGCTCAGACCCTTAAAAGAGATGGTAATTTCGGAGTATTTATACACTCCAAAGACTACCACCTCCCAAGAGCACTAGAGCAAGTGAGGGGTCATTTTTACGTTTTTTCATCAAGTCCCTGTTAATATGTGAGAACACTGTGTCTATGCTTAAGGCACAACTCTCCTAAACACGAGAGTGAAATATACAACTTAAGAACACTTTCCCACCAGGAGACTCGAACCCTAGCCAGCACAGAAGCCTTCCAGCAACTGGCATAACAGGTACGCCTTAACCCACTCCACCACCTGCTCAGACCCTTAAAAGAGATGGTAATTTCGGAGTATTTATACACTCCAAAGACTACCACCTCCTAAGAGCACTAGAGCAAGTGAGGGGTCATTTTTACGTTTTTTCATCAAGTCCCTGTTAATATGGGAGAACACTGTGTCTATGCTTAAGGCACAACTCTCCTAAACACGAGAGTGAAGTATACAACTTTAGAACACTTTCCCACCAGGAGACTCGAACCCTAGCCAGCATAGAAGCCTTTTAGCAACTGGCATAACAGGTACGCCTTAACCCACTCCACCACCTGCTCAGACCCTTAAAAGAGATGGTAATTTCGGAGTATTTATACACTCCAAAGACTACCACCTCCCAAGAGCACTAGAGCAAGTGAGGGGTCATTTTTACGTTTTTTCATCAAGTCCCTGTTAATATGGGAGAACACTGTGTCTATGCTTAAGGCACAACTCTCCTAAACACGAGAGTGAAATATACAACTTTAGAACACTTTCCCACCAGGAGACTCGAACCCTAGCCAGCACAGAAGCCTTCCAGCAACTGGCATAACAGGTACACCTTAACCCACTGCCCCACCTGCTCAGACCCTTAAAAGAGATGGTAATTTCGGAGTATTTATACACTCCAAAGACTACCACCTCCCAAGAGCACTAGAGCAAGTGAGGGGTCATTTTTACGTTTTTTCATCAAGTCCCTTTTAATATGGGAGAACACTGTGTCTATGCTTAAGGCACAACTCTCCTAAACACGAGAGTGAAATATACAACTTTAGAACACTTTCCCACCAGGAGACTCGAACCCTAGCCAGCACAGAAGCCTTCCAGCAACTGGCATAACAGGTACGCCTTAACCCACTCCACCACGTGCTCAGACCCTTAAAAGAGATGGTAATTTCGGAGTATTTATACACTCCAAAGACTACCACCTCCCAAGAGCACTAGAGCAAGTGAGGGGTCATTTTTACGTTTTTTCATCAAGTCCCTGTTAATATGGGAGAACACTGTGTCTATGCTTAAGGCACAACTCTCCTAAACACGAGAGTGAAATATACAACTTTAGAACACTTTCCCACCAGGAGACTCGAACCCTAGCCAGCACAGAAACCTTCCAGCAACTGGCATAACAGGTACGCCTTAACCCACTCCACCACCTGCTCAGACCCTTAAAAGAGATGGTAATTTCAGAGTATTTATACACTCCAAAGACTACCACCTCCCAAGAGCACTAGAGCAAGTGAGGGGTCATTTTTACGTTTTTTCATCAAGTCCCTGTTAATATGTGAGAACACTGTGTCTATGCTTAAGGCACAACTCTCCTAAACACGAGAGTGAAATATACAACTTAAGAACACTTTCCCACCAGGAGACTCGAACCCTAGCCAGCACAGAAGCCTTCCAGCAACTGGCATAACAGGTACGCCTTAACCCACTCCACCACTTGCTCAGACCCTTAAAAGAGATGGTAATTTCGGAGTATTTATACACTCCAAAGACTACCACCTCCCAAGAGCACTAGAGCAAGTGAGGGGTCATTTTTACGTTTTTTCATCAAGTCCCTGTTAATATGGGAGAACACTGTGTCTATGCTTAAGGCACAACTCTCCTAAACACGAGAGTGAAGTATACAACTTTAGAACACTTTCCCACCAGGAGACTCGAACCCTAGCCAGCACAGAAGCCTTCCAGCAACTGGCATAACAGGTACGCCTTAACCCACTCCACCACCTGCTCAGACCCTTAAAAGAGATGGTAATTTCGGAGTATTTATACACTCCAAAGACTACCACCTCCCAAGAGCACTAGAGCAAGTGAGGGGTCATTTTTACGTTTTTTCATCAAGTCCCTGTTAATATGGGAGAACACTGTGTCTATGCTTAAGGCACAACTCTCCTAAACACGAGAGTGAAATATACAACTTTAGAACACTTTCCCACCAGGAGACTCGAACCCTAGCCAGCACAGAAGCCTTCCAGCAACTGGCATAACAGGTACGCCTTAACCCACTCCACCACGTGCTCAGACCCTTAAAAGAGATGGTAATTTCGGAGTATTTATACACTCCAAAGACTACCACCTCCCAAGAGCACTAGAGCAAGTGAGGGGTCATTTTTACGTTTTTTCATCAAGTCCCTGTTAATATGTGAGAACACTGTGTCTATGCTTAAGGCACTACTCTCCTAAACACGAGAGTGAAATATACAACTTAAGAACACTTTCCCACCAGGAGACTCGAACCCTAGCCAGCACAGAAGCCTTCCAGCAACTGGCATAACAGGTACGCCTTAACCCACTCCACCACTTGCTCAGACCCTTAAAAGAGATGGTAATTTCGGAGTATTTATACACTCCAAAGACTACCACCTCCCAAGAGCACTAGAGCAAGTGATGGGTCATTTTTACGTTTTTTCATCAAGTCCCTGTTAATATGGGAGAACACTGTGTCTATGCTTAAGGCACAACTCTCCTAAACACGAGAGTGAAGTATACAACTTTAGAACACTTTCCCACCAGGAGACTCGAACCCTAGCCAGCACAGAAGCCTTCCAGCAACTGGCATAACAGGTACGCCTTAACCCACTCCACCACCTGCTCAGACCCTTAAAAGAGATGGTAATTTCGGAGTATTTATACACTCCAAAGACTACCACCTCCCAAGAGCACTAGAGCAAGTGAGGGGTCATTTTTACGTTTTTTCATCAAGTCCCTGTTAATATGTGAGAACACTGTGTCTATGCTTAAGGCACAACTCTCCTAAACACGAGAGTGAAATATACAACTTAAGAACACTTTCCCACCAGGAGACTCGAACCCTAGCCAGCACAGAAGCCTTCCAGCAACTGGCATAACAGGTACACCTTAACCCACTGCCCCACCTGCTCAGACCCTTAAAAGAGATGGTAATTTCGGAGTATTTATACACTCCAAAGACTACCACCTCCCAAGAGCACTAGAGCAAGTGAGGGGTCATTTTTACGTTTTTTCATCAAGTCCCTGTTAATATGTGAGAACACTGTGTCTATGCTTAAGGCACAACTCTCCTAAACACGAGAGTGAAATATACAACTTAAGAACACTTTCCCACCAGGAGACTCGAACCCTAGCCAGCACAGAAGCCTTCCAGCAACTGGCATAACAGGTACGCCTTAACCCACTCCACCACCTGCTCAGACCCTTAAAAGAGATGGTAATTTCGGAGTATTTATACACTCCAAAGACTACCACCTCCTAAGAGCACTAGAGCAAGTGAGGGGTCATTTTTACGTTTTTTCATCAAGTCCCTGTTAATATGGGAGAACACTGTGTCTATGCTTAAGGCACAACTCTCCTAAACACGAGAGTGAAGTATACAACTTTAGAACACTTTCCCACCAGGAGACTCGAACCCTAGCCAGCATAGAAGCCTTTTAGCAACTGGCATAACAGGTACGCCTTAACCCACTCCACCACCTGCTCAGACCCTTAAAAGAGATGGTAATTTCGGAGTATTTATACACTCCAAAGACTACCACCTCCCAAGAGCACTAGAGCAAGTGAGGGGTCATTTTTACGTTTTTTCATCAAGTCCCTGTTAATATGGGAGAACACTGTGTCTATGCTTAAGGCACAACTCTCCTAAACACGAGAGTGAAATATACAACTTTAGAACACTTTCCCACCAGGAGACTCGAACCCTAGCCAGCACAGAAGCCTTCCAGCAACTGGCATAACAGGTACACCTTAACCCACTGCCCCACCTGCTCAGACCCTTAAAAGAGATGGTAATTTCGGAGTATTTATACACTCCAAAGACTACCACCTCCCAAGAGCACTAGAGCAAGTGAGGGGTCATTTTTACGTTTTTTCATCAAGTCCCTTTTAATATGGGAGAACACTGTGTCTATGCTTAAGGCACAACTCTCCTAAACACGAGAGTGAAATATACAACTTTAGAACACTTTCCCACCAGGAGACTCGAACCCTAGCCAGCACAGAAGCCTTCCAGCAACTGGCATAACAGGTACGCCTTAACCCACTCCACCACGTGCTCAGACCCTTAAAAGAGATGGTAATTTCGGAGTATTTATACACTCCAAAGACTACCACCTCCCAAGAGCACTAGAGCAAGTGAGGGGTCATTTTTACGTTTTTTCATCAAGTCCCTGTTAATATGGGAGAACACTGTGTCTATGCTTAAGGCACAACTCTCCTAAACACGAGAGTGAAATATACAACTTTAGAACACTTTCCCACCAGGAGACTCGAACCCTAGCCAGCACAGAAACCTTCCAGCAACTGGCATAACAGGTACGCCTTAACCCACTCCACCACCTGCTCAGACCCTTAAAAGAGATGGTAATTTCAGAGTATTTATACACTCCAAAGACTACCACCTCCCAAGAGCACTAGAGCAAGTGAGGGGTCATTTTTACGTTTTTTCATCAAGTCCCTGTTAATATGTGAGAACACTGTGTCTATGCTTAAGGCACAACTCTCCTAAACACGAGAGTGAAATATACAACTTAAGAACACTTTCCCACCAGGAGACTCGAACCCTAGCCAGCACAGAAGCCTTCCAGCAACTGGCATAACAGGTACGCCTTAACCCACTCCACCACTTGCTCAGACCCTTAAAAGAGATGGTAATTTCGGAGTATTTATACACTCCAAAGACTACCACCTCCCAAGAGCACTAGAGCAAGTGAGGGGTCATTTTTACTTTTTTTCATCAAGTCCCTGTTAATATGGGAGAACACTGTGTCTATGCTTAAGGCACAACTCTCCTAAACACGAGAGTGAAGTATACAACTTTAGAACACTTTCCCACCAGGAGACTCGAACCCTAGCCAGCACAGAAGCCTTCCAGCAACTGGCATAACAGGTACGCCTTAACCCACTCCACCACCTGCTCAGACCCTTAAAAGAGATGGTAATTTCGGAGTATTTATACACTCCAAAGACTACCACCTCCCAAGAGCACTAGAGCAAGTGAGGGGTCATTTTTACGTTTTTTCATCAAGTCCCTGTTAATATGGGAGAACACTGTGTCTATGCTTAAGGCACAACTCTCCTAAACACGAGAGTGAAATATACAACTTTAGAACACTTTCCCACCAGGAGACTCGAACCCTAGCCAGCACAGAAGCCTTCCAGCAACTGGCATAACAGGTACGCCTTAACCCACTCCACCACGTGCTCAGACCCTTAAAAGAGATGGTAATTTCGGAGTATTTATACACTCCAAAGACTACCACCTCCCAAGAGCACTAGAGCAAGTGAGGGGTCATTTTTACGTTTTTTCATCAAGTCCCTGTTAATATGTGAGAACACTGTGTCTATGCTTAAGGCACTACTCTCCTAAACACGAGAGTGAAATATACAACTTAAGAACACTTTCCCACCAGGAGACTCGAACCCTAGCCAGCACAGAAGCCTTCCAGCAACTGGCATAACAGGTACGCCTTAACCCACTCCACCACTTGCTCAGACCCTTAAAAGAGATGGTAATTTCGGAGTATTTATACACTCCAAAGACTACCACCTCCCAAGAGCACTAGAGCAAGTGATGGGTCATTTTTACGTTTTTTCATCAAGTCCCTGTTAATATGGGAGAACACTGTGTCTATGCTTAAGGCACAACTCTCCTAAACACGAGAGTGAAGTATACAACTTTAGAACACTTTCCCACCAGGAGACTCGAACCCTAGCCAGCACAGAAGCCTTCCAGCAACTGGCATAACAGGTACGCCTTAACCCACTCCACCACTTGCTCAGACCCTTAAAAGAGATGGTAATTTCGGAGTATTTATACACTCCAAAGACTACCACCTCCCAAGAGCACTAGAGCAAGTGAGGGGTCATTTTTACGTTTTTTCATCAAGTCCCTGTTAATATGGGAGAACACTGTGTCTATGTTTAAGGCACAACTCTCCTAAACACGAGAGTGAAATATACAACTTAAGAACACTTTCCCACCAGGAGACTCGAACCCTAGCCAGCACAGAAGCCTTCCAGCAACTGGCATAACAGGTACGCCTTAACCCACTCCACCACCTGCTCAGACCCTTAAAAGAGATGGTAATTTCGGAGTATTTATACACTCCAAAGACTACCACCTCCCAAGAGCACTAGAGCAAGTGAGGGGTCATTTTTACGTTTTTTCATCAAGTCCCTGTTAATATGGGAGAACACTGTGTCTATGCTTAAGGCACAACTCTCCTAAACACGAGAGTGAAATATACAACTTTAGAACACTTTCCCACCAGGAGACTCGAACCCTAGCCAGCACAGAAACCTTCCAGCAACTGGCATAACAGGTACGCCTTAACCCACTCCACCACCTGCTCAGACCCTTAAAAGAGATGGTAATTTCAGAGTATTTATACACTCCAAAGACTACCACCTCCCAAGAGCACTAGAGCAAGTGAGGGGTCATTTTTACGTTTTTTCATCAAGTCCCTGTTAATATGGGAGAACACTGTGTCTATGCTTAAGGCACAACTCTCCTAAACACGAGAGTGAAGTATACAACTTTAGAACACTTTCCCACCAGGAGACTCGAACCCTAGCCAGCACAGAAGCCTTCCAGCAACTGGCATAACAGGTACGCCTTAACCCACTCCACCACCTGCTCAGACCCTTAAAAGAGATGGTAATTTCGGAGTATTTATACACTCCAAAGACTACCACCTCCCAAGAGCACTAGAGCAAGTGAGGGGTCATTTTTACGTTTTTTCATCAAGTCCCTGTTAATATGGGAGAACACTGTGTCTATGCTTAAGGCACAACTCTCCTAAACACGAGAGTGAAATATACAACTTTAGAACACTTTCCCACCAGGAGACTCGAACCCTAGCCAGCACAGAAGCCTTCCAGCAACTGGCATAACAGGTACGCCTTAACCCACTCCACCACGTGCTCAGACCCTTAAAAGAGATGGTAATTTCGGAGTATTTATACACTCCAAAGACTACCACCTCCCAAGAGCACTAGAGCAAGTGAGGGGTCATTTTTACGTTTTTTCATCAAGTCCCTGTTAATATGGGAGAACACTGTGTCTATGCTTAAGGCACAACTCTCCTAAACACGAGAGTGAAATATACAACTTTAGAACACTTTCCCACCAGGAGACTCGAACCCTAGCCAGCACAGAAACCTTCCAGCAACTGGCATAACAGGTACGCCTTAACCCACTCCACCACCTGCTCAGACCCTTAAAAGAGATGGTAATTTCAGAGTATTTATACACTCCAAAGACTACCACCTCCCAAGAGCACTAGAGCAAGTGAGGGGTCATTTTTACGTTTTTTCATCAAGTCCCTGTTAATATGTGAGAACACTGTGTCTATGCTTAAGGCACAACTCTCCTAAACACGAGAGTGAAATATACAACTTAAGAACACTTTCCCACCAGGAGACTCGAACCCTAGCCAGCACAGAAGCCTTCCAGCAACTGGCATAACAGGTACGCCTTAACCCACTCCACCACTTGCTCAGACCCTTAAAAGAGATGGTAATTTCGGAGTATTTATACACTCCAAAGACTACCACCTCCCAAGAGCACTAGAGCAAGTGAGGGGTCATTTTTACGTTTTTTCATCAAGTCCCTGTTAATATGGGAGAACACTGTGTCTATGCTTAAGGCACAACTCTCCTAAACACGAGAGTGAAATATACAACTTAAGAACACTTTCCCACCAGGAGACTCGAACCCTAGCCAGCACAGAAGCCTTCCAGCAACTGGCATAACAGGTACGCCTTAACCCACTCCACCACCTGCTCAGACCCTTAAAAGAGATGGTAATTTCGGAGTATTTATACACTCCAAAGACTACCACCTCCCAAGAGCACTAGAGCAAGTGAGGGGTCATTTTTACGTTTTTTCATCAAGTCCCTGTTAATATGGGAGAACACTGTGTCTATGCTTAAGGCACAACTCTCCTAAACACGAGAGTGAAATATACAACTTTAGAACACTTTCCCACCAGGAGACTCGAACCCTAGCCAGCACAGAAACCTTCCAGCAACTGGCATAACAGGTACGCCTTAACCCACTCCACCACCTGCTCAGACCCTTAAAAGAGATGGTAATTTCAGAGTATTTATACACTCCAAAGACTACCACCTCCCAAGAGCACTAGAGCAAGTGAGGGGTCATTTTTACGTTTTTTCATCAAGTCCCTGTTAATATGTGAGAACACTGTGTCTATGCTTAAGGCACAACTCTCCTAAACACGAGAGTGAAATATACAACTTTAGAACACTTTCCCACCAGGAGACTCGAACCCTAGCCAGCACAGAAGCCTTCCAGCAACTGGCATAACAGGTACGCCTTAACCCACTCCACCACTTGCTCAGACCCTTAAAAGAGATGGTAATTTCGGAGTATTTATACACTCCAAAGACTACCACCTCCCAAGAGCACTAGAGCAAGTGAGGGGTCATTTTTACGTTTTTTCATCAAGTCCCTGTTAATATGTGAGAACACTGTGTCTATGCTTAAGGCACTACTCTCCTAAACACGAGAGTGAAATATACAACTTAAGAACACTTTCCCACCAGGAGACTCGAACCCTAGCCAGCACAGAAGCCTTCCAGCAACTGGCATAACAGGTACGCCTTAACCCACTCCACCACTTGCTCAGACCCTTAAAAGAGATGGTAATTTCGGAGTATTTATACACTCCAAAGACTACCACCTCCCAAGAGCACTAGAGCAAGTGATGGGTCATTTTTACGTTTTTTCATCAAGTCCCTGTTAATATGGGAGAACACTGTGTCAATGCTTAAGGCACAACTCTCCTAAACACGAGAGTGAAATATACAACTTTAGAACACTTTCCCACCAGGAGACTCGAACCCTAGCCAGCACAGAAGCCTTCCAGCAACTGGCATAACAGGTACGCCTTAACCCACTCCACCACCTGCTCAGACCCTTAAAAGAGATGGTAATTTCGGAGTATTTATACACTCCAAAGACTACCACCTCCCAAGAGCACTAGAGCAAGTGAGGGGTCATTTTTACGTTTTTTCATCAAGTCCCTGTTAATATGTGAGAACACTGTGTCTATGCTTAAGGCACAACTCTCCTAAACACGAGAGTGAAATATACAACTTAAGAACACTTTCCCACCAGGAGACTCGAACCCTAGCCAGCACAGAAGCCTTCCAGCAACTGGCATAACAGGTACGCCTTAACCCACTCCACCACCTGCTCAGACCCTTAAAAGAGATGGTAATTTCGGAGTATTTATACACTCCAAAGACTACCACCTCCCAAGAGCACTAGAGCAAGTGAGGGGTCATTTTTATATTTTTTCATCAAGTCCCTGTTAATATGGGAGAACACTGTGTCTATGCTTAAGGCACAACTCTCCTAAACACGAGAGTGAAGTATACAACTTTAGAACACTTTCCCACCAGGAGACTCGAACCCTAGCCAGCACAGAAGCCTTCCAGCAACTGGCATAACAGGTACGCCTTAACCCACTCCACCACCTGCTCAGACCCTTAAAAGAGATGGTAATTTCGGAGTATTTATACACTCCAAAGACTACCACCTCCCAAGAGCACTAGAGCAAGTGAGGGGTCATTTTTACGTTTTTTCATCAAGTCCCTGTTAATATGGGAAAACACTGTGTCTATGCTTAAGGCACAACTCTCCTAAACACGAGAGTGAAATATACAACTTAAGATCACTTTCCCACCAGGAGACTCGAACCCTAGCCAGCACAGAAGCCTTTTAGCAACTGGCATAACAGGCACGCCTCAACCCACTCCACCACCTGCTCAGACCCTTAAAAGAGATGGTAATTTCGGAGTATTTATACACTCCAAAGACTACCACCTCCCAAGAGCACTAGAGCAAGTGAGGGGTCATTTTTACGTTTTTTCATCAAGTCCCTGTTAATATGGGAGAACACTGTGTCTATGCTTAAGGCACAACTCTCCTAAACACGAGAGTGAAATATACAACTTTAGAACACTTTCCCACCAGGAGACTCGAACCCTAGCCAGCACAGAAGCCTTCCAGCAACTGGCATAACAGGTACACCTTAACCCACTGCCCCACCTGCTCAGACCCTTAAAAGAGATGGTAATTTCGGAGTATTTATACACTCCAAAGACTACCACCTCCCAAGAGCACTAGAGCAAGTGAGGGGTCATTTTTACGTTTTTTCATCAAGTCCCTGTTAATATGTGAGAACACTGTGTCTATGCTTAAGGCACAACTCTCCTAAACACGAGAGTGAAATATACAACTTAAGAACACTTTCCCACCAGGAGACTCGAACCCTAGCCTGCACAGAAGCCTTCCAGCAACTGGCATAACAGGTACGCCTTAACCCACTCCACCACTTGCTCAGACCCTTAAAAGAGATGGTAATTTCGGAGTATTTATACACTCCAAAGACTACCACCTCCCAAGAGCACTAGAGCAAGTGAGGGGTCATTTTTACGTTTTTTCATCAAGTCCCTGTTAATATGGGAGAACACTGTGTCTATGCTTAAGGCACAACTCTCCTAAACACGAGAGTGAAGTATGCAACTTTAGAACACTTTCCCACCAGGAGACTCGAACCCTAGCCAGCACAGAAGCCTTCCAGCAACTGGCATAACAGGTACGCCTTAACCCACTCCACCACCTGCTCAGATCCTTAAAAGAGATGGTAATTTCTGAGTATTTATACACTCCAAAGACTACCACCTCCCAAGAGCACTAGAGCAAGTGAGGGGTCATTTTTACGTTTTTTCATCAAGTCCCTGTTAATATGGGAGAACACTGTGTCTATGCTTAAGGCACAACTCTCCTAAACACGAGAGTGAAGTATACAACTTTAGAACACTTTCCCACCAGGAGACTCGAACCCTAGCCAGCATAGAAGCCTTTTAGCAACTGGCATAACAGGTACGCCTTAACCCACTCCACCACCTGCTCAGACCCTTAAAAGAGATGGTAATTTCGGAGTATTTATACACTCCAAAGACTAGCCACCTCCCAAGAGCACTAGAGCAAGTGAGGGGTCATTTTTACGTTTTTTCATCAAGTCCCTGTTAATATGGGAGAACACTGTGTCTATGCTTAAGGCACAACTCTCCTAAACACGAGAGTGAAATATACAACTTTAGAACACTTTCCCACCAGGAGACTCGAACCCTAGCCAGCACAGAAGCCTTCCAGCAACTGGCATAACAGGTACACCTTAACCCACTCCCCCACCTGCTCAGACCCTTAAAAGAGATGGTAATTTCGGAGTATTTATACACTCCAAAGACTACCACCTCCCAAGAGCACTAGAGCAAGTGAGGGGTCATTTTTACGTTTTTTCATCAAGTCCCTGTTAATATGTGAGAACACTGTGTCTATGCTTAAGGCACAACTCTCCTAAACACGAGAGTGAAATATACAACTTAAGAACACTTTCCCACCAGGAGACTCGAACCCTAGCCTGCACAGAAGCCTTCCAGCAACTGGCATAACAGGTACGCCTTAACCCACTCCACCACTTGCTCAGACCCTTAAAAGAGATGGTAATTTCGGAGTATTTATACACTCCAAAGACTACCACCTCCCAAGAGCACTAGAGCAAGTGAGGGGTCATTTTTACGTTTTTTCATCAAGTCCCTGTTAATATGGGAGAACACTGTGTCTATGCTTAAGGCACAACTCTCCTAAACACGAGAGTGAAATATACAACTTAAGAACACTTTCCCACCAGGAGACTCGAACCCTAGCCAGCACAGAAGCCTTCCAGCAACTGGCATAACAGGTACGCCTTAACCCACTCCACCACCTGCTCAGACCCTTAAAAGAGATGGTAATTTCAGAGTATTTATACACTCCAAAGACTACCACCTCCCAAGAGCACTAGAGCAAGTGAGGGGTCATTTTTACGTTTTTTCATCAAGTCCCTGTTAATATGTGAGAACACTGTGTCTATGCTTAAGGCACAACTCTCCTAAACACGAGAGTGAAATATACAACTTAAGAACACTTTCCCACCAGGAGACTCGAACCCTAGCCAGCACAGAAGCCTTCCAGCAACTGGCATAACAGGTACGCCTTAACCCACTCCACCACTTGCTCAGACCCTTAAAAGAGATGGTAATTTCGGAGTATTTATACACTCCAAAGACTACCACCTCCCAAGAGCACTAGAGCAAGTGAGGGGTCATTTTTACGTTTTTTCATCAAGTCCCTGTTAATATGGGAGAACACTGTGTCTATGCTTAAGGCACAACTCTCCTAAACACGAGAGTGAAGTATACAACTTTAGAACACTTTCCCACCAGGAGACTCGAACCCTAGCCAGCACAGAAGCCTTCCAGCAACTGGCATAACAGGTACGCCTTAACCCACTCCACCACCTGCTCAGACCCTTAAAAGAGATGGTAATTTCGGAGTATTTATACACTCCAAAGACTACCACCTCCCAAGAGCACTAGAGCAAGTGAGGGGTCATTTTTACGTTTTTTCCATCAAGTCCCTGTTAATATGGGAGAACACTGTGTCTATGCTTAAGGCACAACTCTCCTAAACACGAGAGTGAAATATACAACTTTAGAACACTTTCCCACCAGGAGACTCGAACCCTAGCCAGCACAGAAGCCTTCCAGCAACTGGCATAACAGGTACGCCTTAACCCACTCCACCACGTGCTCAGATCCCTTAAAAGAGATGGTAATTTCGGAGTATTTATACACTCCAAAGACTACCATCCTCCCAAGAGCACTAGAGCAAGTGAGGGGTCATTTTTACGTTTTTTCATCAAGTCCCTGTTAATATGTGAGAACACTGTGTCTATGCTTAAGGCACTACTCTCCTAAACACGAGAGTGAAATATACAACTTAAGAACACTTTCCCACCAGGAGACTCGAACCCTAGCCAGCACAGAAGCCTTCCAGCAACTGGCATAACAGGTACGCCTTAACCCACTCCACCACTTGCTCAGACCCTTAAAAGAGATGGTAATTTCGGAGTATTTATACACTCCAAAGACTACCACCTCCCAAGAGCACTAGAGCAAGTGATGGGTCATTTTTACGTTTTTTCATCAAGTCCCTGTTAATATGGGAGAACACTGTGTCTATGCTTAAGGCACAACTCTCCTAAACACGAGAGTGAAGTATACAACTTTAGAACACTTTCCCACCAGGAGACTCGAACCCTAGCCAGCACAGAAGCCTTCCAGCAACTGGCATAACAGGTACGCCTTAACCCACTCCACCACCTGCTCAGACCCTTAAAAGAGATGGTAATTTCGGAGTATTTATACACTCCAAAGACTACCACCTCCCAAGAGCACTAGAGCAAGTGAGGGGTCATTTTTACGTTTTTTCATCAAGTCCCTGTTAATATGTGAGAACACTGTGTCTATGCTTAAGGCACAACTCTCCTAAACACGAGAGTGAAATATACAACTTAAGAACACTTTCCCACCAGGAGACTCGAACCCTAGCCAGCACAGAAGCCTTCCAGCAACTGGCATAACAGGTACACCTTAACCCACTGCCCCACCTGCTCAGACCCTTAAAAGAGATGGTAATTTCGGAGTATTTATACACTCCAAAGACTACCACCTCCCAAGAGCACTAGAGCAAGTGAGGGGTCATTTTTACGTTTTTTCATCAAGTCCCTGTTAATATGTGAGAACACTGTGTCTATGCTTAAGGCACAACTCTCCTAAACACGAGAGTGAAATATACAACTTAAGAACACTTTCCCACCAGGAGACTCGAACCCTAGCCAGCACAGAAGCCTTCCAGCAACTGGCATAACAGGTACGCCTTAACCCACTCCACCACCTGCTCAGACCCTTAAAAGAGATGGTAATTTCGGAGTATTTATACACTCCAAAGACTACCACCTCCTAAGAGCACTAGAGCAAGTGAGGGGTCATTTTTACGTTTTTTCATCAAGTCCCTGTTAATATGGGAGAACACTGTGTCTATGCTTAAGGCACAACTCTCCTAAACACGAGAGTGAAGTATACAACTTTAGAACACTTTCCCACCAGGAGACTCGAACCCTAGCCAGCATAGAAGCCTTTCAGCAACTGGCATAACAGGTACGCCTTAACCCACTCCACCACCTGCTCAGACCCTTAAAAGAGATGGTAATTTCGGAGTATTTATACACTCCAAAGACTACCACCTCCCAAGAGCACTAGAGCAAGTGAGGGGTCATTTTTACGTTTTTTCATCAAGTCCCTGTTAATATGGGAGAACACTGTGTCTATGCTTAAGGCACAACTCTCCTAAACACGAGAGTGAAATATACAACTTTAGAACACTTTCCCACCAGGAGACTCGAACCCTAGCCAGCACAGAAGCCTTCCAGCAACTGGCATAACAGGTACACCTTAACCCACTGCCCCACCTGCTCAGACCCTTAAAAGAGATGGTAATTTCGGAGTATTTATACACTCCAAAGACTACCACCTCCCAAGAGCACTAGAGCAAGTGAGGGGTCATTTTTACGTTTTTTCATCAAGTCCCTTTTAATATGTGAGAACACTGTGTCTATGCTTAAGGCACAACTCTCCTAAACACGAGAGTGGAATATACAACTTAAGAACACTTTCCCACCAGGAGACTCGAACCCTAGCCTGCACAGAAGCCTTCCAGCAACTGGCATAACAGGTACGCCTTAACCCACTCCACCACCTGCTCAGACCCTTAAAAGAGATGGTAATTTCGGAGTATTTATACACTCCAAAGACTACCACCTCCTAAGAGCACTAGAGCAAGTGAGGGGTCATTTTTACGTTTTTTCATCAAGTCCCTGTTAATATGGGAGAACACTGTGTCTATGCTTAAGGCACAACTCTCCTAAACACGAGAGTGAAGTATACAACTTTAGAACACTTTCCCACCAGGAGACTCGAACCCTAGCCAGCATAGAAGCCTTTTAGCAACTGGCATAACAGGTACGCCTTAACCCACTCCACCACCTGCTCAGACCCTTAAAAGAGATGGTAATTTCGGAGTATTTATACACTCCAAAGACTACCACCTCCCAAGAGCACTAGAGCAAGTGAGGGGTCATTTTTACGTTTTTTCATCAAGTCCCTGTTAATATGGGAGAACACTGTGTCTATGCTTAAGGCACAACTCTCCTAAACACGAGAGTGAAATATACAACTTTAGAACACTTTCCCACCAGGAGACTCGAACCCTAGCCAGCACAGAAGCCTTCCAGCAACTGGCATAACAGGTACGCCTTAACCCACTCCACCACCTGCTCAGACCCTTAAAAGAGATGGTAATTTCGGAGTATTTATACACTCCAAAGACTACCACCTCCCAAGAGCACTAGAGCAAGTGAGGGGTCATTTTTACGTTTTTTCATCAAGTCCCTGTTAATATGTGAGAACACTGTGTCTATGCTTAAGGCACAACTCTCCTAAACACGAGAGTGAATATACAACTTAAGAACACTTTCCCACCAGGAGACTCGAACCCTAGCCAGCACAGAAGCCTTCCAGCAACTGGCATAACAGGTACGCCTTAACCCACTCCACCACCTGCTCAGACCCTTAAAAGAGATGGTAATTTCGGAGTATTTATACACTCCAAAGACTACCACCTCCCAAGAGCACTAGAGCAAGTGAGGGGTCATTTTTACGTTTTTTCATCAAGTCCCTGTTAATATGTGAGAACACTGTGTCTATGCTTAAGGCACAACTCTCCTAAACACGAGAGTGAAATATACAACTTAAGAACACTTTCCCACCAGGAGACTCGAACCCTAGCCAGCACAGAAGCCTTCCAGCAACTGGCATAACAGGTACGCCTTAACCCACTCCACCACCTGCTCAGACCCTTAAAAGAGATGGTAATTTCGGAGTATTTATACACTCCAAAGACTACCACCTCCCAAGAGCACTAGAGCAAGTGAGGGGTCATTTTTACGTTTTTTCATCAAGTCCCTGTTAATATGTGAGAACACTGTGTCTATGCTTAAGGCACAACTCTCCTAAACACGAGAGTGAAATATACAACTTAAGAACACTTTCCCACCAGGAGACTCGAACCCTAGCCAGCACAGAAGCCTTCCAGCAACTGGCATAACAGGTACGCCTTAACCCACTCCACCACCTGCTCAGACCCTTAAAAGAGATGGTAATTTCGGAGTATTTATACACTCCAAAGACTACCACCTCCCAAGAGCACTAGAGCAAGTGAGGGGTCATTTTTACGTTTTTTCATCAAGTCCCTGTTAATATGGGAGAACACTGTGTCTATGCTTAAGGCACAACTCTCCTAAACACGAGAGTGAAGTATACAACTTTAGAACACTTTCCCACCAGGAGACTCGAACCCTAGCCAGCACAGAAGCCTTTCAGCAACTGGCATAACAGGTACGCCTTAACCCACTCCACCACCTGCTCAGACCCTTAAAAGAGATGGTAATTTCGGAGTATTTATACACTCCAAAGACTACCACCTCCCAAGAGCACTAGAGCAAGTGAGGGGTCATTTTTACGTTTTTTCATCAAGTCCCTGTTAATATGGGAGAACACTGTGTCTATGCTTAAGGCACAACTCTCCTAAACACGAGAGTGAAATATACAACTTTAGAACACTTTCCCACCAGGAGACTCGAACCCTAGCCAGCACAGAAGCCTTCCAGCAACTGGCATAACAGGTACGCCTTAACCCACTCCACCACCTGCTCAGACCCTTAAAAGAGATGGTAATTTCGGAGTATTTATACACTCCAAAGACTACCACCTCCCAAGAGCACTAGAGCAAGTGAGGGGTCATTTTTACGTTTTTTCATCAAGTCCCTGTTAATATGTGAGAACACTGTGTCTATGCTTAAGGCACAACTCTCCTAAACACGAGAGTGAATATACAACTTAAGAACACTTTCCCACCAGGAGACTCGAACCCTAGCCAGCACAGAAGCCTTCCAGCAACTGGCATAACAGGTACGCCTTAACCCACTCCACCACCTGCTCAGACCCTTAAAAGAGATGGTAATTTCGGAGTATTTATACACTCCAAAGACTACCACCTCCCAAGAGCACTAGAGCAAGTGAGGGGTCATTTTTACGTTTTTTCATCAAGTCCCTGTTAATATGGGAGAACACTGTGTCTATGCTTAAGGCACAACTCTCCTAAACACGAGAGTGAAGTATACAACTTTAGAACACTTTCCCACCAGGAGACTCGAACCCTAGCCAGCACAGAAGCCTTTCAGCAACTGGCATAACAGGTACGCCTTAACCCACTCCACCACCTGCTCAGACCCTTAAAAGAGATGGTAATTTCGGAGTATTTATACACTCCAAAGACTACCACCTCCCAAGAGCACTAGAGCAAGTGAGGGGTCATTTTTACGTTTTTTCATCAAGTCCCTGTTAATATGGGAGAACACTGTGTCTATGCTTAAGGCACAACTCTCCTAAACACGAGAGTGAAATATACAACTTTAGAACACTTTCCCACCAGGAGACTCGAACCCTAGCCAGCACAGAAGCCTTCCAGCAACTGGCATAACAGGTACGCCTTAACCCACTCCACCACCTGCTCAGACCCTTAAAAGAGATGGTAATTTCGGAGTATTTATACACTCCAAAGACTACCACCTCCCAAGAGCACTAGAGCAAGTGAGGGGTCATTTTTACGTTTTTTCATCAAGTCCCTGTTAATATGTGAGAACACTGTGTCTATGCTTAAGGCACAACTCTCCTAAACACGAGAGTGAATATACAACTTAAGAACACTTTCCCACCAGGAGACTCGAACCCTAGCCTGCACAGAAGCCTTCCAGCAACTGGCATAACAGGTACGCCTTAACCCACTCCACCACCTGCTCAGACCCTTAAAAGAGATGGTAATTTCGGAGTATTTATACACTCCAAAGACTACCACCTCCCAAGAGCACTAGAGCAAGTGAGGGGTCATTTTTACGTTTTTTCATCAAGTCCCTGTTAATATGGGAGAACACTGTGTCTATGCTTAAGGCACAACTCTCCTAAACACGAGAGTGAAGTATACAACTTTAGAACACTTTCCCACCAGGAGACTCGAACCCTAGCCAGCACAGAAGCCTTCCAGCAACTGGCATAACAGGTACGCCTTAACCCACTCCACCACCTGCTCAGACCCTTAAAAGAGATGGTAATTTCGGAGTATTTATACACTCCAAAGACTACCACCTCCCAAGAGCACTAGAGCAAGTGAGGGGTCATTTTTACGTTTTTTCATCAAGTCCCTGTTAATATGGGAGAACACTGTGTCTATGCTTAAGGCACAACTCTCCTAAACACGAGAGTGAAATATACAACTTTAGAACACTTTCCCACCAGGAGACTCGAACCCTAGCCAGCACAGAAGCCTTCCAGCAACTGGCATAACAGGTACGCCTTAACCCACTCCACCACCTGCTCAGACCCTTAAAAGAGATGGTAATTTCGGAGTATTTATACACTCCAAAGACTACCACCTCCCAAGAGCACTAGAGCAAGTGAGGGGTCATTTTTACGT
>NW_027189833.1:0-81865 GCF_040958095.1 Procambarus clarkii | reverse complement strand
ATTTGGCCTTCAAATCTCAGAATTTCGCATAATATTGCATTTTAAGCAAGTTTTCTTGCATTTTGTTTCGTACGAAAAATCATCGAATATAGCAATATTTTGACGTTTATCATCTCCTTTTCCTTCATGTGATTTAAACAAAATATCATCGAATTAGGCAATATTTTGCCGTTTTCCACGTTTTTGTGAATTTTCAGTCCATGGGTTTTAATTCATATATATATACGATAAAAATGATGCAAACACATAATTGATTAGATAATAACCTTAAATACTTCATTTTCAATCATCTATTTGTTTCTCGTTAAAATACTGAGTAAGATATTGAAAAGGGGAGAATTTCGGTTTTTATTGCATATATCGACGTTTCAGCCGGATTAGAGCGGTTTTACGTGTACATCTTCCATCGTTAATATAAACGGAAAATCAAGAACATTATAGTTAATTCTAATGAAAACACATTCTTTTTTATCATTTGTATTGGAAACAACATTGTCATATGTCTTTTCTTGGATCTAAATAATACGAAACCTCGCTCTTTGATTTGAAGTTAAAATCCTCAAATATGGTTATATAGTGACTTTTTTCACGTTTTTCATGTAGTTTGATATTACGTAAATATATTCATTTTTACCAATATTTCGATACTATTTCATGTAGTATCACGATATGTGATTTGGCCTTCAAATCTCAGAATTTCGCATAATATTGCATTTTAAGCAAGTTTTCTTGCATTTTGCTTAGTACGAAAAATCATCGAATTTAGCAATATTTTAACGTTTATCATCTCCTTTTCCTTCATGTGATTTAAACAAAATATCACCGAATTAGGCAATATTTTGCCGTTTTCCACGTTTTTGTGAATTTTCCGTCCATGGGTATTAATTCATATATATATACGATAAAAATGATGCAAACACATAATTGATTAGATAATAACCTTAAATACTTCATTTTCAATCATCTATTTGTTTCTCGTTAAAATACTGAGAAAGATATTGAAAAGGGGAGAAGTTCGGTTTTTATTGCATATATCGACGTTTCAGCCGGATTAGAGCGGTTTTACGTGTACATCTTCCATCGTTAATATAAACGGAAAATCAAGAACATTATAGTTAATTCTAATGAAAACACATTCTTTTTTATCATTTGTATTGGAAACAACATTGTCATATGTCTTTTCTTGGATCTAAATAATACGAAACCTCGCTCTTTGATTTGAAGTTAAAATCCTCAAATATGGTTATATAGTGACTTTTTTCACGTTTTTCATGTAGTTTGATATTACGTAAATATATTCATTTTTACCAATATTTCGATACTATTTCATGTAGTATCACGATATGTGATTTGGCCTTCAAATCTCAGAATTTCGCATAATATTGCATTTTAAGCAAGTTTTCTTGCATTTTGTTTCGTACGAAAAATCATCGAATATAGCAATATTTTGACGTTTATCGTCTCCTTTTCCTTCATGTGATTTAAACAAAATATCATCGAATTAGGCAATATTTTGCCGTTTTCCACGTTTTTGTGAATTTGCAGTCCATGGGTTTTAATTCATATATATATACGATAAAAATGATGCAAACACATAATTGATTAGATAATAACCTTAAATACTTCATTTTCAATCATCTATTTGTTTCTCGTTAAAATTCTGAGTAAGATATTGAAAAGGGGAGAAGTTCGGTTTTTATTGCATATATCGACGTTTCAGCCGGATTAGAGCGGTTTTACGTGTACATCTTCCATCGTTAATATAAACGGAAAATCAAGAACATTATAGTTAATTCTAATGAAAACACATTGTTTTTTATCATTTGTATTGGAAACAACATTGTCATATGTCTTTTCTTGGATCTAAATAATACGAAACCTCGCTCTATGATTTGAAGTTAAAATCCTCAAATATGGTTATATAGTGACTTTTTTCACGTTTTTCATGTAGTTTGATATTACGTAAATATATTCATTTTTACCAATATTTCGATACTATTTCATGTAGTATCACGATATGAAATTTGGCCTTCAAATCTCAGAATTTCGCATAATATTGCATTTTAAGCAAGTTTTCTTGCATTTTGTTTCGTACGAAAAATCATCGAATATAGCAATATTTTGACGTTTATCATCTCCTTTTCCTTCATGTGATTTAAACAAAATATCATCGAATTAGGCAATATTTTGCCGTTTTCCACGTTTTTGTGAATTTTCCGTCCATGGGTATTAATTCATATATATATATACGATAAAAATGATGCAAACACATAATTGATTAGATAATAACCTTAAATACTTCATTTTCAATCATCTATTTGTTTCTCGTTAAAATACTGAGTAAGATATTGAAAAGGGGAGAAGTTCGGTTTTTATTGCATATATCGACGTTTCAGCCGGATTAGAGCGGTTTTACGTGTACATCTTCCATCGTTAATATAAACGGAAAATCAAGAACATTATAGTTAATTCTAATGAAAACACATTGTTTTTTATCATTTGTATTGGAAACAACATTGTCATATGTCTTTTCTTGGATCTAAATAATACGAAACCTCGCTCTATGATTTGAAGTTAAAATCCTCAAATATGGTTATATAGTGACTTTTTTCACGTTTTTCATGTAGTTTGATATTACGTAAATATATTCATTTTTACCAATATTTCGATACTATTTCATGTAGTATCACGATATGTGATTTGGCCTTCAAATCTCAGAATTTCGCATAATATTGCATTTTAAGCAAGTTTTCTTGCATTTTGTTTCGTACGAAAAATCATCGAATATAGCAATATTTTGACGTTTATCATCTCCTTTTCCTTCATGTGATTTAAACAAAATATCATCGAATTAGGCAATATTTTGCCGTTTTCCACGTTTTTGTGAATTTTCAGTCCATGGGTTTTAATTCATATATATATACGATAAAAATGATGCAAACACATAATTGATTAGATAATAACCTTAAATACTTCATTTTCAATCATCTATTTGTTTCTCGTTAAAATACTGAGTAAGATATTGACAAGGGGAGAAGTTCGGTTTTTATTGCATATATCGACGTTTCAGCCGGATTAGAGCGGTTTTACGTGTACATCTTCCATCGTTAATATAAACGGAAAATCAAGAACATTATAGTTAATTCTAATGAAAACACATTGTTTTTTATCATTTGTATTGGAAACAACATTGTCATATGTCTTTTCTTGGATCTAAATAATACGAAACCTCGCTCTATGATTTGAAGTTAAAATCCTCAAATATGGTTATATAGTGACTTTTTTCACGTTTTTCATGTAGTTTGATATTACGTAAATATATTCATTTTTACCAATATTTCGATACTATTTCATGTAGTATCACGATATGTGATTTGGCCTTCAAATCTCAGAATTTCGCATAATATTGCATTTTAAGCAAGTTTTCTTGCATTTTGTTTCGTACGAAAAATCATCGAATATAGCAATATTTTGACGTTTATCATCTCCTTTTCCTTCATGTGATTTAAACAAAATATCATCGAATTAGGCAATATTTTGCCGTTTTCCACGTTTTTGTGAATTTTCAGTCCATGGGTTTTAATTCATGGACTGAATTAAATTTTTTATCATACGATAAAAATGATGCAAACACATAATTGATTAGATAATAACCTTAAATACTTCATTTTCAATCATCTATTTGTTTCTCGTTAAAATACTGAGTAAGATATTGAAAAGGGGAGAATTTCGGTTTTTATTGCATATATCGACGTTTCAGCCGGATTAGAGCGGTTTTTCGTGTACATCTTCCATCGTTAATATAAACGGAAAATCAAGAACATTATAGTTAATTCTAATGAAAACACATTCTTTTTTATCATTTGTATTGGAAACAACATTGTCATATGTCTTTTCTTGGATCTAAATAATACGAAACCTCGCTCTTTGATTTGAAGTTAAAATCCTCAAATATGGTTATATAGTGACTTTTTTCACGTTTTTCATGTAGTTTGATATTACGTAAATATATTCATTTTTACCAATATTTCGATACTATTTCATGTAGTATCACGATATGTGATTTGGCCTTCAAATCTCAGAATTTCGCATAATATTGCATTTTAAGCAAGTTTTCTTGCATTTTGCTTAGTACGAAAAATCATCGAATTTAGCAATATTTTAACGTTTATCATCTCCTTTTCCTTCATGTGATTTAAACAAAATATCACCGAATTAGGCAATATTTTGCCGTTTTCCACGTTTTTGTGAATTTTCCGTCCATGGGTATTAATTCATATATATATACGATAAAAATGATGCAAACACATAATTGATTAGATAATAACCTTAAATACTTCATTTTCAATCATCTATTTGTTTCTCGTTAAAATACTGAGAAAGATATTGAAAAGGGGAGAAGTTCGGTTTTTATTGCATATATCGACGTTTCAGTCGGATTAGAGCGGTTTTACGTGTACATCTTCCATCGTTAATATAAACGGAAAATCAAGAACATTATAGTTAATTCTAATGAAAACACATTGTTATTTATCATTTGTATTGGAAACAACATTGTCATATGTCTTTTCTTGGATCTAAATAATACGAAACCTCGCTCTATGATTTGAAGTTAAAATCCTCAAATATGGTTATATAGTGACTTTTTTCACGTTTTTCATGTAGTTTGATATTACGTAAATATATTCATTTTTACCAATATTTCGATACTATTTCATGTAGTATCACGATATGTGATTTGGCCTTCAAATCTCAGAATTTCGCATAATATTGCATTTTAAGCAAGTTTTCTTGCATTTTGTTTCGTACGAAAAATCATCGAATATAGCAATATTTTGACGTTTATCATCTCCTTTTCCTTCATGTGATTTAAACAAAATATCATCGAATTAGGCAATATTTTGCCGTTTTCCACGTTTTTGTGAATTTTCAGTCCAGGGGTTTTAATTCATATATATATAAGATAAAAATGATGCAAACACATAATTGATTAGATAATAACCTTAAATACTTCATTTTCAATCATCTATTTGTTTCTCGTTAAAATACTGAGTAAGATATTGAAAAGGGGAGAAGTTCGGTTTTTATTGCATATATCGACGTTTCAGCCGGATTAGAGCGGTTTTACGTGTACATCTTCCATCGTTAATATAAACGGAAAATCAAGAACATTATAGTTAATTCTAATGAAAACACATTGTTTTTTATCATTTGTATTGGAAACAACATTGTCATATGTCTTTTCTTGGATCTAAATAATACGAAACCTCGCTCTATGATTTGAAGTTAAAATCCTCAAATATGGTTATATAGTGACTTTTTTCACGTTTTTCATTTAGTTTGATATTACGTAAATATATTCATTTTTAACAATATTTCGATACTATTTCATGTAGTATCACGATATGTGATTTGGACTTCAAATCTCAGAATTTCGCATAATATTGCATTTTAAGCAAGTTTTCTTGCATTTTGTTTCGTACGAAAAATCATCGAATATAGCAATATTTTGACGATTATCATCTCCTTTTCCTTCATGTGATTTAAACAAAATATCATCGAATTAGGCATTATTTTGCCGTTTTCCACGTTTTTGTGAATTTTCAGTCCATGGGTTTTAATTCATATATATACGATAAAAATGATGCAAACACATAATTGATTAGATAATAACCTTAAATACTTCATTTTCAATCATCTATTTGTTTCTCGTTAAAATACCAAGTAAGATATTGAAAAGGGGAGAAGTTCGGTTTTTATTGCATATATCGACGTTTCCGCCGGATTAGAGCGGTTTTACGTGTACATCTTCCATTGTTAATATAAACGGAAAATCAAGAACATTATAGTTAATTCTAATGAAAACACATTGTTTTTTATCATTTGTATTGGAAACAACATTGTCATATGTCTTTTCTTGGCACTAAATAATACGAAACCTCGCTCTATGGTTTGAAGTTAAAATCCTCAAATATGGTTATATAGTGACTTTTTTCACGTTTTTCATGTAGTTTGATATTACGTAAATATATTCATTTTTACCAATATTTCGATACTATTTCATGTAGTATCACGATATGTGATTTGGCCTTCAAATCTCAGAATTTCGCATAATATTGCATTTTAAGCAAGTTTTCTTGCATTTTGCTTCGTACGAAAAATCATCGAATTTAGCAATATTTTAACGTTTATCATCTCCTTTTCCTTCATGTGATTTAAACAAAATATCATCGAATTAGGCAATATTTTGCCGTTTTCCACGTTTTTGTGAATTTTCCGTCCATGGGTATTAATTCATATATATATACGATAAAAATGATGCAAACACATAATTGATTAGATAATAACCTTAAATACTTCATTTTCAATCATCTATTTGTTTCTCGTTAAAATACTGAGTAAGATATTGAAAAGGGGAGAAGTTCGGTTTTTATTGCATATATCGACGTTTCAGCCGGATTAGAGCGGTTTTACGTGTACATCTTCCATCGTTAATATAAACGGAAAATCAAGAACATTATAGTTAATTCTAATGAAAACACATTGTTTTTAATCATTTGTATTGGAAACAACATTGTCATATGTCTTTTCTTGGAACTAAATAATACGAAACCTCGCTCTATGATTTGAAGTTAAAATCCTCAAATATGGTTATATAGTGACTTTTTTCACGTTTTTCATGTAGTTTGATATTACGTAAATATATTCATTTATACCAATATTTCGATACTATTTCATGTAGTATCACGATATGTGATTTGGTTTCAAATCTCAGAATTTCGCATAATATTGCATTTTAAGCAAGTTTTCTTGCATTTTGCTTAGTACGAAAAATCATCGAATTTAGCAATATTTTAACGTTTATCATCTCCTTTTCCTTCATGTGATTTAAACAAAATATCATCGAATTAGGCAATATTTTGCCGTTTTGCACGTTTTTGTGAACTTTCCGTCCATGGGTATTAATTCATATATATATACGATAAAAATGATGCAAACACATAATTGATTAGATAATAACCTTAAATACTTAATTTTCAATCATCTATTTGTTTCTCGTTAAAATACTGAGAAAGATATTGAAAAGGGGAGAAGTTCGGTTTTTATTGCATATATCGACGTTTCAGCCGGATTAGAGCGGTTTTACGTGTACATCTACCATCGTTAATATAAACGGAAAATCAAGAACATTATAGTTAATTCTAATGAAAACACATTGTTTTTTATCATTTGTATTGGAAACAACATTGTCATATGTCTTTTCTTGGATCTAAATAATACGAAACCTCGCTCTATGATTTGAAGTTAAAATCCTCAAATATGGTTATATAGTGACTTTTTTCACGTTTTTCATGTAGTTTGATATTACGTAAATATATTCATTTTTACCAATATTTCGATACTATTTCATGTAGTATCACGATATGTGATTTGGCCTTCAAATCTCAGAATTTCGCATAATATTGCATTTTAAGCAAGTTTTCTTGCATTTTGTTTCGTACGAAAAATCATCGAATATAGCAATATTTTGACGTTTATCGTCTCCTTTTCCTTCATGTGATTTAAACAAAATATTATCGAATTAGGCAATATTTTGCCGTTTTCCACGTTTTTGTGAATTTGCAGTCCATGGGTTTTAATTCATATATATATACGATAAAAATGATGCAAACACATAATTGATTAGATAATAACCTTAAATACTTCATTTTCAATCATCTATTTGTTTCTCGTTAAAATTCTGAGTAAGATATTGAAAAGGGGAGAAGTTCGGTTTTTATTGCATATATCGACGTTTCAGCCGGATTAGAGCTGTTTTACGTGTACATCTTCCATCGTTAATATAAACGGAAAATCAAGAACATTATAGTTAATTCTAATGAAAACACATTGTTTTTTATCATTTGTATTGGAAACAACATTGTCATATGTCTGTTCTTGGATCTAAATAATACGAAACCTCGCTCTATGATTTGAAGTTAAAATCCTCAAATATGGTTATATAGTGATTTTTTTCACGTTTTTCATGTAGTTTGATATTACGTAAATATATTCATTTTTACCAATATTTCGATACTATTTCATGTAGTATCACGATATGTGATTTGGCCTTCAAATCTCAGAATTTCGCATAATATTGCATTTTAAGCAAGTTTTTTTGCATTTTGTTTCGTACGAAAAATCATCGAATATAGCAATATTTTGACGTTTATCATCTCCTTTTCCTTCATGTGATTTAAACAAAATATTATCGAATTAGGCAATATTTTGCCGTTTTCCACGTTTTTGTGAATTTTCCGTCCATGGGTATTAATTCATATATATATACGATAAAAATGATGCAAACACATAATTGATTAGATAATAACCTTAAATACTTCATTTTCAATCATCTATTTGTTTCTCGTTAAAATACTGAGTAAGATATTGAAAAGGGGAGAAGTTCGGTTTTTATTGCATATATCGACGTTTCAGCCGGATTATGCGGTTTTACGTGTACATCTTCCATCGTTAATATAAACGGAAAATCAAGAACATTATAGTTAATTCTAATGAAAACACATTGTTTTTTATCATTTGTATTGGAAACAACATTGTCATATGTCTTTTCTTGGAACTAAATAATACGAAACCTCGCTCTATGATTTGAAGTTAAAATCCTCAAATATGGTTATATAGTGACTTTTTTCACGTTTTTCATGTAGTTTGATATTACGTAAATATATTCATTTTTACCAATATTTCGATACTATTTCATGTAGTATCACGATATGTGATTTGGCCTTCAAATCTCAGAATTTCGCATAATATTGCATTTTAAGCAAGTTTTCTTGCATTTTGCTTAGTACGAAAAATCATCGAATTTAGCAATATTTTAACGTTTATCATCTCCTTTTCCTTCATGTGATTTAAACAAAATATCATCGAATTAGGCAATATTTTGCCGTTTTCCACGTTTTTGTGAATTTTCCGTCCATGGGTATTAATTCATATATATATACGATAAAAATGATGCAAACACATAATTGATTAGATAATAACCTTAAATACTTAATTTTCAATCATCTATTTGTTTCTCGTTAAAATACTGAGAAAGATATTGAAAAGGGGAGAAGTTCGGTTTTTATTGCATATATCGACGTTTCAGCCGGATTAGAGCGGTTTTACGTGTACATCTTCCATCGTTAATATAAACGGAAAATCAAGAACATTATAGTTAATTCTAATGAAAACACATTGTTTTTTATCATTTGTATTGGAAACAGCATTGTCATATGTCTTTTCTTGGATCTAAATAATACGAAACCTCGCTCTATGATTTCAAGTTAAAATCCTCAAATATGGTTATATAGTGACTTTTTTCACGTTTTTCATGTAGTTTGATATTACGTAAATATATTCATTTTTACCAATATTTCGATTCTATTTCATGTAGTATCACGATATGTGATTTGGCCTTCAAATCTCAGAATTTCGCATAATATTGCATTTTAAGCAAGTTTTCTTGCATTTTGTTTCGTACGAAAAATCATCGAATATAGCAATATTTTGACGTTTATCGTCTCCTTTTCCTTCATGTGATTTAAACAAAATATTATCGAATTAGGCAATATTTTGCCGTTTTCCACGTTTTTGTGAATTTGCAGTCCATGGGTTTTAATTCATATATATATACGATAAAAATGATGCAAACACATAATTGATTAGATAATAACCTTAAATACTTCATTTTCAATCATCTATTTGTTTCTCGTTAAAATTCTGAGTAAGATATTGAAAAGGGGAGAAGTTCGGTTTTTATTGCATATATCGACGTTTCAGCCGGATTAGAGCGGTTTTACGTGTACATCTTCCATCGTTAATATAAACGGAAAATCAAGAACATTATAGTTAATTCTAATGAAAACACATTGTTTTTTATCATTTGTATTGGAAACAACATTGTCATATGTCTTTTCTTGGATCTAAATAATACGAAACCTCGCTCTATGATTTGAAGTTAAAATCCTCAAATATGGTTATATAGTGACTTTTTTCACGTTTTTCATGTAGTTTGATATTACGTAAATATATTCATTTTTACCAATATTTCGATACTATTTCATGTAGTATCACGATATGTGATTTGGCCTTCAAATCTCAGAATTTCGCATAATATTGCATTTTAAGCAAGTTTTCTTGCATTTTGCTTAGTACGAAAAATCATCGAATTTAGCAATATTTTAACGTTTATCATCTCCTTTTCCTTCATGTGATTTAAACAAAATATCATCGAATTAGGCAATATTTTGCCGTTTTCCACGTTTTTGTGAATTTTCCGTCCATGGGTATTAATTCATATATATATACGATAAAAATGATGCAAACACATAATTGATTAGATAATAACCTTAAATACTTAATTTTCAATCATCTATTTGTTTCTCGTTAAAATACTGAGAAAGATATTGAAAAGGGGAGAAGTTCGGTTTTTATTGCATATATCGACGTTTCAGCCGGATTAGAGCGGTGTCGGAAAATCCGACACCATTTAATAATCATACAGATAATAACTGTATTACCAACAAGTTACCCATAGAAAACGTAACTTGTAGTGGAATTACCGTCTATAGAAAACGGGATATCATCACCACATACTATTATAATTCACCAGCTATTCTGCTGGGAATTGTTCTTAAATACATTAGTCTTTGGACTTTACCATCATAAAAACATCTTATATAAATTAACTTAATTATCAATATTAAAGTAGAGTAAATGTGACCCTTCTATCACTTTCTGACATGTGGACAAAGTAGGCCAGGCGTCAGGGAGGAGGAGGGCAGCCATTGTTGTGTCACCTCCGAGACGTATGGAGCAAATTCGGCTCCTATCATTCTGGACAATGTCGGCCAGTAACGTCAATAGTATGGAGTGTTAAACAGCCATTGTGTATACGAGACCAGAGGCACACGGGAGCAAATACGGCTCCTGTTAATTTTACTTGGACGTAGTGTTATGGAAACCAAAGGTACCATCTCCAACACGATGTCTACAATTCAAGTTAAGTGTCTATCCGAAACCCGTTTATCATTCATTTATGGCCATTAATGTCAGGATATAGGGTGACCCGTTTAGATCACGTGGAAGCCTCAAACTAAAGGTAATTAAGCCAGGTCTTTAATGTTCCATGTACTGTATAGTGTTTTCTCTGATATAGCTTGTCATATATAGGATTCTGGCTTCACAGCTAGCGCCCTTTTGACAGGTCAAGACGAGGAAGAGTTTGTGCACCAGTTACTGGGTGATATGGAAGCTACCTCAAAGAGGATAATTTGGTGTCTACACCCTAGTTATACCTGGTGGACTAACCTGCTGTACTATAAGATAAGGAACCTCTTCAATGTATGTAGTTAATTTTGTAGTTTGATTGGCTGCATATATATATATATAAACTAATAAACCCCCCCTAATGTGTAGAGGATCGATTTGTGAGATTAAGAGATTATTGCAGAAATACAGTCCACTTATCATTATACAAATCGCTATCGAAGTATATAAATTAACGTAAATATAAATTCTATATATATTCATATAAATTAAATAAATATAAATCTCACAGGTCGGTTCCCACATTATTGGTCATCTTCGAACCGGATGACGGATTATTTGATCCTTTGAACCCACATTTGGTCATCTTAGTACCGGATGAACCAGTTAACCAGTGGATTCATTAAATATACTAGTGCAGTGTTATTTAAACAAAGCCAGCCAGTCATAGACAGCGGCGTTGCCTCGTGGGAGCTCAGGAGCCTCCCTCAGCCCAGTTCAGCTTCGTAAGCGGTTTCATGCACACCCACAGATATTTGGTGGCGTGTTATTTCGTGAAATGACAGCGCTAATATAGAAGCCAGCCTAATTAGTGACTGTGTCTTCGCGATATTGTTCACGGATTTCGTGGTGTTACATTTCGCGAGAGATTATCTACGAATTTTGTGGAGTTTATTTCGCGAGGTCACTAATAATATTTAATACTTCTTGATAATATTAGAAGTTTCATAGAGGCTAATTAAGAGGCTATTATCAATAATGGTGTATATTATTTCTCCAAAATAGAGAATTATTTAATATATATTGCACTAGTGATCACAGTATAATATTTACTAATTGCCAACCCACAACAGGGTAGGATATGACTAGTTGAACTATTATCGTTCATCCTAGTCCCATTATTACCATAGTCAGTTGTACTATATAGAATAACCTAGCACCATTAATGCATGGTCCAGACCCTATTTTGGGTGTAATTTTTATCAACTCGAGTTGAGTTGTATATATAATAATTTACTTATGATCATTACACCTTTGAGTGATTAATTAGTGTCTCTACCATCCTAGGGTGATATAGAAGAGCTAACCTAAAGGTACTTCCAGTGACACTGGTTTATCACTCAAATCATTAGTGTGGATGATTGTATATATATAATGTGTATTAATTTTAAGTGCTAACCTCTAGTAGAGGTAGGATTATTGCCTAGTGAGTGCATTTTACCCTAGGCTACCTTCAGTGTTTGTTCAGTATTATGAGCAGCCCAAGTACAAGTCCCACAAGGCTTCACCAACTAGCCAGTATGGATAATGCAGGTAGAATGAAAAGAACCCTTGCAGGTCTTAAAGGCCACTTAACAAGACAGATCAAGAAATGTGAAGATTTGTCACAACAATCTCAAGTTGATTATGCTGACCTGGAAAGCTATTATCAAGCAGCTGCAGGTAAATTTGAGCAAATCAAATGCCAAATGGCTGTCCTTGTGGGGACAGACTACTACCATCAATTCATTGGTAGCCCTACTAAATATCAGGGCATAACCATGTTAAACTCTGCAGGAGGTAAATTACTCTCAGGCCCAGTATCAAGCCTGAGGAGACCTATGCCTGCAGATAAACAATACCAATAGAAATCTAAATATGTCAGCTGATTATATTTCTCCAGTAGCATTATACTAAGGAGATTACAGCTGACTATACCAACAGAGGTTGATGTTAGTATCATTATTTGAAGCTGAAGATGATTTCATGAGGCCTCAGTGGCAAATCAGTGAACAGTAGCCTAAAACAGCTACAAGTCACTGCGACCAATGTCACTGAACCCACTGCAGTCTCAGAACCATACTTTACTTTAATGATGAGCTATTCAATCTTCTGAATCAATTAACTAAATTAAACCCCAATAAATCTGATGACTGATTTGATACATTTATTATTTAATCAAGATGTATTCCATGGGCCTCAGTGTTTATATATCAGTGACCAGTTACCTGAAGAAACTTCAAGTTATATCTAATGTCACTGATCTCACTGCAGTCCCTGAATCATACTTGACTGTAGTACTTGATCACATCCAGTCTTCTGGGTTAAATAATATGTAATAAGGCTTGAATATTAGCCTTTCAAGAGTTGACAGGGAAATGAAATCGCATTAGACTTCTAACCCCTGCAACTCTAGTACGGGACATCCGTCCTGTACGAACAGACGCACAAATGTGTGATTAATCTAATAATTCGAAGGAGGAGTATCGGTGTTCGTCTGTTCTAAATAGGACTTCGACCCGTGAGCAGCCCCCTGGGGAATTATGTCGGAAAATCCGACACCATTTAATAATCATACAGATAATAACTGTATTACCAACAAGTTACCCATAGAAAACGTAACTTGTAGTGGAATTACCGTCTATAGAAAACGGGATATCATCACCACATACTATTATAATTCACCAGCTATTCTGCTGGGAATTGTTCTTAAATACATTAGTCTTTGGACTTTACCATCATAAAAACATCTTATATAAATTAACTTAATTATCAATATTAAAGTAGAGTAAATGTGACCCTTCTATCACTTTCTGACATGTGGACAAAGTAGGCCAGGCGTCAGGGAGGAGGAGGGCAGCCATTGTTGTGTCACCTCCGAGACGTATGGAGCAAATTCGGCTCCTATCATTCTGGACAATGTCGGCCAGTAACGTCAATAGTATGGAGTGTTAAACAGCCATTGTGTATACGAGACCAGAGGCACACGGGAGCAAATACGGCTCCTGCTAATTTTACTTGGACGTAGTGTTATGGAAACCAAAGGTACCATCTCCAACACGATGTCTACAATTCAAGTTAAGTGTCTATCCGAAACCCGTTTATCATTCATTTATGGCCATTAATGTCAGGATATAGGGTGACCCGGTTAGATCACGTGGAAGCCTCAAACTAAAGGTAATTAAGCCAGGTCTTTAATGTTCCATGTACTGTATAGTGTTTTCTCTGATATAGCTTGTCATATATAGGATTATTGGCTTCACAGCTAGCGCCCTTTTGACAGGTCAAGACGAGGAAGAGTTTGTGCACCAGTTACTGGGTGATATGGAAGCTACCTCAAAGAGGATAATTTGGTGTCTACACCCTAGTTATACCTGGTGGACTAACCTGCTGTACTATAAGATAAGGAACCTCTTCAATGTATGTAGTTAATTTTGTAGTTTGATTGGCTGCATATATATATATATAAACTAATAAACCCCCCCTAATGTGTAGAGGATCGATTTGTGAGATTAAGAGATTATTGCAGAAATACAGTCCACTTATCATTATACAAATCGCTATCGAAGTATATAAATTAACGTAAATATAAATTCTATATATATTCATATAAATTAAATAAATATAAATCTCACAGGTCGGTTCCCACAAGCGGTTTTACGTGTACATCTTCCATCGTTAATATAAACGGAAAATCAAGAACATTATAGTTAATTCTAATGAAAACACATTGTTTTTTATCATTTGTATTGGAAACAGCATTGTCATATGTCTTTTCTTGGATCTAAATAATACGAAACCTCGCTCTATGATTTCAAGTTAAAATCCTCAAATATGGTTATATAGTGACTTTTTTCACGTTTTTCATGTAGTTTGATATTACGTAAATATATTCATTTTTACCAATATTTCGATTCTATTTCATGTAGTATCACGATATGTGATTTGGCCTTCAAATCTCAGAATTTCGCATAATATTGCATTTTAAGCAAGTTTTCTTGCATTTTGTTTCGTACGAAAAATCATCGAATATAGCAATATTTTGACGTTTATCGTCTCCTTTTCCTTCATGTGATTTAAACAAAATATTATCGAATTAGGCAATATTTTGCCGTTTTCCACGTTTTTGTGAATTTGCAGTCCATGGGTTTTAATTCATATATATATACGATAAAAATGATGCAAACACATAATTGATTAGATAATAACCTTAAATACTTCATTTTCAATCATCTATTTGTTTCTCGTTAAAATTCTGAGTAAGATATTGAAAAGGGGAGAAGTTCGGTTTTTATTGCATATATCGACGTTTCAGCCGGATTAGAGCGGTTTTACGTGTACGTCTTCCATCGTTAATATAAACGGAAAATCAAGAACATTATAGTTAATTCTAATGAAAACACATTGTTTTTTATCATTTGTATTGGAAACAACATTGTCATATGTCTTTTCTTGGATCTAAATAATACGAAACCTCGCTCTATGATTTGAAGTTAAAATCCTCAAATATGGTTATATAGTGACTTTTTTCACGTTTTTCATGTAGTTTGATATTACGTAAATATATTCATTTTTACCAATATTTCGATACTATTTCATGTAGTATCACGATATGTGATTTGGCCTTCAAATCTCAGAATTTCGCATAATATTGCATTTTAAGCAAGTTTTCTTGCATTTTGTTTCGTACGAAAAATCATCGAATATAGCAATATTTTGACGTTTATCGTCTCCTTTTCCTTCATGTGATTTAAACAAAATATTATCGAATTAGGCAATATTTTGCCGTTTTCCACGTTTTTGTGAATTTGCAGTCCATGGGTTTTAATTCATATATATATACGATAAAAATGATGCAAACACATAATTGATTAGATAATAACCTTAAATACTTCATTTTCAATCATCTATTTGTTTCTCGTTAAAATTCTGAGTAAGATATTGAAAAGGGGAGAAGTTCGGTTTTTATTGCATATATCGACGTTTCAGCCGGATTAGAGCGGTTTTACGTGTACATCTTCCATCGCTAATATAAACGGAAAATCAAGAACATTATAGTTAATTCTAATGAAAACACATTGTTTTTTATCATTTGTATTGGAAACAACATTGTCATATGTCTTTTCTTGGATCTAAATAATACGAAACCTCGCTCTATGATTTGAAGTTAAAATCCTCAAATATGGTTATATAGTGACTTTTTTCACGTTTTTCATGTAGTTTGATATTACGTAAATATATTCATTTTTACCAATATTTCGATGCTATTTCATGTAGTATCACGATATGTGATTTGGCCTTCAAATCTCAGAATTTTGCATAATATTGCATTTTAAGCAAGTTTTCTTGCATTTTGCTTAGTACGAAAAATCATCGAATTTAGCAATATTTTAACGTTTATCATCTCCTTTTCCTTCATGTGATTTAAACAAAATATCATCGAATTAGGCAATATTTTGCCGTTTTCCACGTTTTTGTGAATTTTCCGTCCATGGGTATTAATTCATATATATATACGATAAAAATGATGCAAACACATAATTGATTAGATAATAACCTTAAATACTTAATTTTCAATCATCTATTTGTTTCTCGTTAAAATACTGAGAAAGATATTGAAAAGGGGAGAAGTTCGGTTTTTATTGCATATATCGACGTTTCAGCCGGATTAGAGCGGTGTCGGAAAATCCGACACCATTTAATAATCATACAGATAATAACTGTATTACCAACAAGTTACCCATAGAAAACGTAACTTGTAGTGGAATTACCGTCTATAGAAAACGGGATATCATCACCACATACTATTATAATTCACCAGCTATTCTGCTGGGAATTGTTCTTAAATACATTAGTCTTTGGACTTTACCATCATAAAAACATCTTATATAAATTAACTTAATTATCAATATTAAAGTAGAGTAAATGTGACCCTTCTATCACTTTCTGACATGTGGACAAAGTAGGCCAGGCGTCAGGGAGGAGGAGGGCAGCCATTGTTGTGTCACCTCCGAGACGTATGGAGCAAATTCGGCTCCTATCATTCTGGACAATGTCGGCCAGTAACGTCAATAGTATGGAGTGTTAAACAGCCATTGTGTATACGAGACCAGAGGCACACGGGAGCAAATACGGCTCCTGTTAATTTTACTTGGACGTAGTGTTATGGAAACCAAAGGTACCATCTCCAACACGATGTCTACAAATCAAGTTAAGTGTCTATCCGAAACCCGTTTATCATTCATTTATGGCCATTAATGTCAGGATATAGGGTGACCCGGTTAGATCACGTGGAAGCCTCAAACTAAAGGTAATTAAGCCAGGTCTTTAATGTTCCATGTACTGTATAGTGTTTTCTCTGATATAGCTTGTCATATATAGGATTCTGGCTTCACAGCTAGCGCCCTTTTGACAGGTCAAGACGAGGAAGAGTTTGTGCACCAGTTACTGGGTGATATGGAAGCTACCTCAAAGAGGATAATTTGGTGTCTACACCCTAGTTATACCTGGTGGACTAACCTGCTGTACTATAAGATAAGGAACCTCTTCAATGTATGTAGTTAATTTTGTAGTTTGATTGGCTGCATATATATATATATAAACTAATAAACCCCCCCTAATGTGTAGAGGATCGATTTGTGAGATTAAGAGATTATTGCAGAAATACAGTCCACTTATCATTATACAAATCGCTATCGAAGTATATAAATTAACGTAAATATAAATTCTATATATATTCATATAAATTAAATAAATATAAATCTCACAGGTCGGTTCCCACAAGCGGTTTTACGTGTACATCTTCCATCGTTAATATAAACGGAAAATCAAGAACATTATAGTTAATTCTAATGAAAACACATTGTTTTTTATCATTTGTATTGGAAACAGCATTGTCATATGTCTTTTCTTGGATCTAAATAATACGAAACCTCGCTCTATGATTTCAAGTTAAAATCCTCAAATATGGTTATATAGTGACTTTTTTCACGTTTTTCATGTAGTTTGATATTACGTAAATATATTCATTTTTACCAATATTTCGATTCTATTTCATGTAGTATCACGATATGTGATTTGGCCTTCAAATCTCAGAATTTCGCATAATATTGCATTTTAAGCAAGTTTTCTTGCATTTTGTTTCGTACGAAAAATCATCGAATATAGCAATATTTTGACGTTTATCGTCTCCTTTTCCTTCATGTGATTTAAACAAAATATTATCGAATTAGGCAATATTTTGCCGTTTTCCACGTTTTTGTGAATTTGCAGTCCATGGGTTTTAATTCATATATATATACGATAAAAATGATGCAAACACATAATTGATTAGATAATAACCTTAAATACTTCATTTTCAATCATCTATTTGTTTCTCGTTAAAATTCTGAGTAAGATATTGAAAAGGGGAGAAGTTCGGTTTTTATTGCATATATCGACGTTTCAGCCGGATTAGAGCGGTTTTACGTGTACATCTTCCATCGTTAATATAAACGGAAAATCAAGAACATTATAGTTAATTCTAATGAAAACACATTGTTTTTTATCATTTGTATTGGAAACAACATTGTCATATGTCTTTTCTTGGATCTAAATAATACGAAACCTCGCTCGATGATTTGAAGTTAAAATCCTCAAATATGGTTATATAGTGACTTTTTTCACGTTTTTCATGTAGTTTGATATTACGTAAATATATTCATTTTTACCAATATTTCGATACTATTTCATGTAGTATCACGATATGTGATTTGGCGTTCAAATCTCAGAATTTCGCATAATATTGCATTTTAAGCAAGTTTTCTTGCATTTTGTTTCGTACGAAAAATCATCGAATATAGCAATATTTTGACGTTTATCATCTCCTTTTCCTTCATGTGATTTAAACAAAATATCATCGAATTAGGCAATATTTTGCCGTTTTCCACGTTTTTGTGAATTTTCAGTCCATGGGTTTTAATTCATATATATATACGATAAAAATGATGCAAACACATAATTGATTAGATAATAACCTTAAATACTTCATTTTCAATCATCTATTTGTTTCTCGTTAAAATACTGAGTAAGATATTCAAAAGGGGAGAAGTTCGGTTTTTATTGCATATATCGACGTTTCAGCCGGATTAGAGCTGTTTTACGTGTACATCTTCCATCGTTAATATAAACGGAAAATCAAGAACATTATAGTTAATTCTAATGAAAACACATTGTTTTTTATCATTTGTATTGGAAACAACATGGTCATATGTCTTTTCTTGGATCTAAATAATACGAAACCTCGCTCTATGATTTGAAGTTAAAATCCTCAAATATGGTTATATAGTGACTTTTTTCACGTTTTTCATGTAGTTTGATATTACGTAAATATATTCATTTTTACCAATATTTCGATACTATTTCATGTAGTATCACGATATGTGATTTGGCCTTCAAATCTCAGAATTTCGCATAATATTGCATTTTAAGCAAGTTTTCTTGCATTTTCTTTCGTACGAAAAATCATCGAATATAGCAATATTTTGACGTTTATCATCTCCTTTTCCTTCATGTGATTTAAACAAAATATCATCGAATTAGGCAATATTTTGCCGTTTTCCACGTTTTTGTGAATTTTCAGTCCATGGGTTTTAATTCATATATATATACGATAAAAATGATGCAAACACATAATTGATTAGATAATAACCTTAAATACTTCATTTTCAATCATCTATTTGTTTCTCGTTAAAATACTGAGTAAGATATTGAAAAGGGGAGAAGTTCGGTTTTTATTGCATATATCGACGTTTCAGCCGGATTAGAGCGGTTTTACGTGTACATCTTCCATCGTTAATATAAACGGAAAATCAAGAACATTATAGTTAATTCTAATGAAAACACATTGTTTTTTATCATTTGTATTGGAAACAACATTGTCATATGTCTTTTCTTGGAACTAAATAATACGAAACCTCGCTCTATGATTTGAAGTTAAAATCCTCAAATATGGTTATATAGTGACTTTTTTCACGTTTTTCATGTAGTTTGATATTACGTAAATATATTCATTTTTACCAATATTTCGATACTATTTCATGTAGTATCACGATATGTGATTTGGCCTTCAAATCTCAGAATTTCGCATAATATTGCATTTTAAGCAAGTTTTCTTGCATTTTGCTTAGTACGAAAAATCATCGAATTTAGCAATATTTTAACGTTTATCATCTCCTTTTCCTTCATGTGATTTAAACAAAATATCATCGAATTAGGCAATATTTTGCCGTTTTCCACGTTTTTGTGAATTTTCCGTCCATCGGTAATAATTCATATATATATACGATAAAAATGTTGCAAACACATAATTGATTAGATAATAACCTTAAATACTTAATTTTCAATCATCTATTTGTTTCTCGTTAAAATACTGAGAAAGATATTGAAAAGGGGAGAAGTTCGGTTTTTATTGCATATATCGACGTTTCAGCCGGATTAGAGCGGTATTACGTGTACATCTTCCATCGTTAATATAAACGGAAAATCAAGAACATTATAGTTAATTCAAATGAAAACACATTGTTTTTTATCATTTGTATTGGAAACAACATTGTCATATGTCTTTTCTTGGATCTAAATAATACGAAACCTCGCTCTATGATTTGAAGTTAAAATCCTCAAATATGGTTATATAGTGACTTTTTTCACGTTTTTCATGTAGTTTGATATTACGTAAATATATTCATTTTTACCAATATTTCGATACTATTTCATGTAGTATCACGATATGTGATTTGGCCTTCAAACCTCAGAATTTCGCATAATATTGCATTTTAAGGAAGTTTTCTTGCATTTTGTTTCGTACGAAAAATCATCGAATATAGCAATATTTTGACGTTTATCGTCTCCTTTTCCTTCATGTGATTTAAACAAAATATCATCGAATTAGGCAATATTTTGCCGTTTTCCACGTTTTTGTGAATTTGCAGTCCATGAGTTTTAATTCATATATATATACGATAAAAATGATGCAAACACATAATTGATTAGATAATAACCTTAAATACTTCATTTTCAATCATCTATTTGTTTCTCGTTAAAATTCTGAGTAAGATATTGAAAAGGGGAGAAGTTCGGTTTTTATTGCATATATCGACGTTTCAGCCGGATTAGAGCGGTTTTACGTGTACATCTTCCATCGTTAATATAAACGGAAAATCAAGAACATTATAGTTAATTCTAATGAAAACACATTGTTTTTTATCATTTGTATTGGAAACAGCATTGTCATATGTCTTTTCTTGGATCTAAATAATACGAAACCTCGCTCTATGATTTCAAGTTAAAATCCTCAAATATGGTTATATAGTGACTTTTTTCACGTTTTTCATGTAGTTTGATATTACGTAAATATATTCATTTTTACCAATATTTCGATTCTATTTCATGTAGTATCACGATATGTGATTTGGCCTTCAAATCTCAGAATTTCGCATAATATTGCATTTTAAGCAAGTTTTCTTGCATTTTGTTTCGTACGAAAAATCATCGAATTTAGCAATATTTTGACGTTTATCATCTCCTTTTCCTTCATGTGATTTAAACAAAATATTATCGAATTAGGCAATATTTTGCCGTTTTCCACGTTTTTGTGAATTTGCAGTCCATGGGTTTTAATTCATATATATATACGATAAAAATGATGCAAACACATAATTGATTAGATAATAACCTTAAATACTTCATTTTCAATCATCTATTTGTTTCTCGTTAAAATTCTGAGTAAGATATTGAAAAGGGGAGAAGTTCGGTTTTTATTGCATATATCGACGTTTCAGCCGGATTAGAGCGGTTTTACGTGTACATCTTCCATCGTTAATATAAACGGAAAATCAAGAACATTATAGTTAATTCTAATGAAAACACATTGTTTTTTATCATTTGTATTGGAAACAACATTGTCATATGTCTTTTCTTGGATCTAAATAATACGAAACCTCGCTCGATGATTTGAAGTTAAAATCCTCAAATATGGTTATATAGTGACTTTTTTCACGTTTTTCATGTAGTTTGATATTACGTAAATATATTCATTTTTACCAATATTTCGATACTATTTCATGTAGTATCACGATATGTGATTTGGCGTTCAAATCTCAGAATTTCGCATAATATTGCATTTTAAGCAAGTTTTCTTGCATTTTGTTTCGTACGAAAAATCATCGAATATAGCAATATTTTGACGTTTATCATCTCCTTTTCCTTCATGTGATTTAAACAAAATATCATCGAATTAGGCAATATTTTGCCGTTTTCCACGTTTTTGTGAATTTTCAGTCCATGGGTTTTAATTCATATATATATACGATAAAAATGATGCAAACACATAATTGATTAGATAATAACCTTAAATACTTCATTTTCAATCATCTATTTGTTTCTCGTTAAAATACTGAGTAAGATATTGAAAAGGGGAGAAGTTCGGTTTTTATTGCATATATCGACGTTTCAGCCGGATTAGAGCGGTTTTACGTGTACATCTTCCATCGTTAATATAAACGGAAAATCAAGAACATTATAGTTAATTCTAATGAAAACACATTGTTTTTTATCATTTGTATTGGAAACAACATTGTCATATGTCTTTTCTTGGATCTAAATAATACGAAACCTCGCTCTATGATTTGAAGTTAAAATCCTCAAATATGGTTATATAGTGATTTTTTTCACGTTTTCATGTAGTTTGATATTACGTAAATATATTCATTTTTACCAATATTTCGATACTATTTCATGTAGTATCACGATATGTGATTTGGCCTTCAAATCTCAGAATTTCGCATAATATTGCATTTTAAGCAAGTTTTCTTGCATTTTGTTTCGTACGAAAAATCATCGATTATAGCAATATTTTGACGTTTATCATCTCCTTTTCCTTCATGCGATTTAAACAAAATATCATCGAATTAGGCAATATTTTGCCGTTTTCCACGTTTTTGTGAATTTTCAGTCCATGGGTTTTAATTCATATATATATACGATAAAAATGATGCAAACACATAATTGATTAGATAATAACCTTAAATACTTCATTTTCAATCATCTATTTGTTTCTCGTTAAAATACTGAGTAAGATATTCAAAAGGGGAGAAGTTCGGTTTTTATTGCATATATCGACGTTTCAGCCGGATTAGAGCTGTTTTACGTGTACATCTTCCATCGTTAATATAAACGGAAAATCAAGAACATTATAGTTAATTCTAATGAAAACACATTGTTTTTTATCATTTGTATTGGAAACAACATGGTCATATGTCTTTTCTTGGATCTAAATAATACGAAACCTCGCTCTATGATTTGAAGTTAAAATCCTCAAATATGGTTATATAGTGACTTTTTTCACGTTTTTCATGTAGTTTGATATTACGTAAATATATTCATTTTTACCAATATTTCGATACTATTTCATGTAGTATCACGATATGTGATTTGGCCTTCAAATCTCAGAATTTCGCATAATATTGCATTTTAAGCAAGTTTTCTTGCATTTTCTTTCGTACGAAAAATCATCGAATATAGCAATATTTTGACGTTTATCATCTCCTTTTCCTTCATGTGATTTAAACAAAATATCATCGAATTAGGCAATATTTTGCCGTTTTCCACGTTTTTGTGAATTTTCAGTCCATGGGTTTTAATTCATATATATATACGATAAAAATGATGCAAACACATAATTGATTAGATAATAACCTTAAATACTTCATTTTCAATCATCTATTTGTTTCTCGTTAAAATACTGAGTAAGATATTGAAAAGGGGAGAAGTTCGGTTTTTATTGCATATATCGACGTTTCAGCCGGATTAGAGCGGTTTTACGTGTACATCTTCCATCGTTAATATAAACGGAAAATCAAGAACATTATAGTTAATTCTAATGAAAACACATTGTTTTTTATCATTTGTATTGGAAACAACATTGTCATATGTCTTTTCTTGGAACTAAATAATACGAAACCTCGCTCTATGATTTGAAGTTAAAATCCTCAAATATGGTTATATAGTGACTTTTTTCACGTTTTTCATGTAGTTTGATATTACGTAAATATATTCATTTTTACCAATATTTCGATACTATTTCATGTAGTATCACGATATGTGATTTGGCCTTCAAATCTCAGAATTTCGCATAATATTGCATTTTAAGCAAGTTTTCTTGCATTTTGCTTAGTACGAAAAATCATCGAATTTAGCAATATTTTAACGTTTATCATCTCCTTTTCCTTCATGTGATTTAAACAAAATATCATCGAATTAGGCAATATTTTGCCGTTTTCCACGTTTTTGTGAATTTTCCGTCCATCGGTATTAATTCATATATATATACGATAAAAATGTTGCAAACACATAATTGATTAGATAATAACCTTAAATACTTAATTTTCAATCATCTATTTGTTTCTCGTTAAAATACTGAGAAAGATATTGAAAAGGGGAGAAGTTCGGTTTTTATTGCATATATCGACGTTTCAGCCGGATTAGAGCGGTATTACGTGTACATCTTCCATCGTTAATATAAACGGAAAATCAAGAACATTATAGTTAATTCAAATGAAAACACATTGTTTTTTATCATTTGTATTGGAAACAACATTGTCATATGTCTTTTCTTGGATCTAAATAATACGAAACCTCGCTCTATGATTTGAAGTTAAAATCCTCAAATATGGTTATATAGTGACTTTTTTCACGTTTTTCATGTAGTTTGATATTACGTAAATATATTCATTTTTACCAATATTTCGATACTATTTCATGTAGTATCACGATATGTGATTTGGCCTTCAAACCTCAGAATTTCGCATAATATTGCATTTTAAGGAAGTTTTCTTGCATTTTGTTTCGTACGAAAAATCATCGAATATAGCAATATTTTGACGTTTATCGTCTCCTTTTCCTTCATGTGATTTAAACAAAATATCATCGAATTAGGCAATATTTTGCCGTTTTCCACGTTTTTGTGAATTTGCAGTCCATGAGTTTTAATTCATATATATATACGATAAAAATGATGCAAACACATAATTGATTAGATAATAACCTTAAATACTTCATTTTCAATCATCTATTTGTTTCTCGTTAAAATTCTGAGTAAGATATTGAAAAGGGGAGAAGTTCGGTTTTTATTGCATATATCGACGTTTCAGCCGGATTAGAGCGGTTTTACGTGTACATCTTCCATCGTTAATATAAACGGAAAATCAAGAACATTATAGTTAATTCTAATGAAAACACATTGTTTTTTATCATTTGTATTGGAAACAACATTGTCATATGTCTTTTCTTGGATCTAAATAATACGAAACCTCGCTCTATGATTTGAAGTTAAAATCCTCAAATATGGTTATATAGTGACTTTTTTCACGTTTTTCATGTAGTTTGATATTACGTAAATATATTCATTTTTACCAATATTTCGATACTATTTCATGTAGTATCACGATATGAGATTTGGCCTTCAAATCTCAGAATTTCGCATAATATTGCATTTTAAGCAAGTTTTCTTGCATTTTCTTTCGTACGAAAAATCATCGAATACAGCAATATTTTGACGTTTATCATCTCCTTTTCCTTCATGTGATTTAAACAAAATATCATCGAATTAGGCAATATTTTGCCGTTTTCCACGTTTTTGTGAATTTTCAGTCCATGGGTTTTAATTCATATATATACGATAAAAATGATGCAAACACATAATTGATTAGATAATTACCTTAAATACTTCATTTTCAATCATCTATTTGTTTCTCGTTAAAATACTGAGTAAGATATTGAAAAGGGGAGAAGTTCGGTTTTTATTGCATATATCGACGTTTCAGCCGGATTAGAGCGGTTTTACGTGTACATCTTCCCTCGTTAATATAAACGGAAAATCAAGAACAATATAGTTAATTCTAATGAAAACACATTGTTTTTTATCATTTGTATTGGAAACAACATTGTCATATGTCTTTTCTTGGAACTAAATAATACGAAACCTCGCTCTATGATTTGAAGTTAAAATCCTCAAATATGGTTATATAGTGACTTTTTTCACGTTTTTCATGTAGTTTGATATTACGTAAATATATTCATTTTTACCAATATTTCGATACTATTTCATGTAGTATCACGATATGTGATTTGGCCTTCAAATCTCAGAATTTCGCATAATATTGCATTTTAAGCAAGTTTTCTTGCATTTTGCTTAGTACGAAAAATCATCGAATTTAGCAATATTTTAACGTTTATCATCTCCTTTTCCTTCATGTGATTTAAACAAAATATCATCGAATTAGGCAATATTTTGCCGTTTTCCACGTTTTTGTGAATTTTCCGTCCATCGGTACTAATTCATATATATATACGATAAAAATGTTGCAAACACATAATTGATTAGATAATAACCTTAAATACTTAATTTTCAATCATCTATTTGTTTCTCGTTAAAATACTGAGAAAGATATTGAAAAGGGGAGAAGTTCGGTTTTTATTGCATATATCGACGTTTCAGCCGGATTAGAGCGGTATTACGTGTACATCTTCCATCGTTAATATAAACGGAAAATCAAGAACATTATAGTTAATTCAAATGAAAACACATTGTTTTTTATCATTTGTATTGGAAACAACATTGTCATATGTCTTTTCTTGGATCTAAATAATACGAAACCTCGCTCTATGATTTGAAGTTAAAATCCTCAAATATGGTTATATAGTGACTTTTTTCACGTTTTTCATGTAGTTTGATATTACGTAAATATATTCATTTTTACCAATATTTCGATACTATTTCATGTAGTATCACGATATGTGATTTGGCCTTCAAACCTCAGAATTTCGCATAATATTGCATTTTAAGGAAGTTTTCTTGCATTTTGTTTCGTACGAAAAATCATCGAATATAGCAATATTTTGACGTTTATCGTCTCCTTTTCCTTCATGTGATTTAAACAAAATATCATCGAATTAGGCAATATTTTGCCGTTTTCCACGTTTTTGTGAATTTGCAGTCCATGAGTTTTAATTCATATATATATACGATAAAAATGATGCAAACACATAATTGATTAGATAATAACCTTAAATACTTCATTTTCAATCATCTATTTGTTTCTCGTTAAAATTCTGAGTAAGATATTGAAAAGGGGAGAAGTTCGGTTTTTATTGCATATATCGACGTTTCAGCCGGATTAGAGCGGTTTTACGTGTACATCTTCCATCGTTAATATAAACGGAAAATCAAGAACATTATAGTTAATTCTAATGAAAACACATTGTTTTTTATCATTTGTATTGGAAACAACATTGTCATTTGTCTTTTCTTGGATCTAAATAATACGAAACCTCGCTCTATGATTTGAAGTTAAAATCCTCAAATATGGTTATATAGTGACTTTTTTCACGTTTTTCATGTAGTTTGATATTACGTAAATATATTCATTTTTACCAATATTTCGATACTATTTCATGTAGTATCACGATATGAGATTTGGCCTTCAAATCTCAGAATTTCGCATAATATTGCATTTTAAGCAAGTTTTCTTGCATTTTCTTTCGTACGAAAAATCATCGAATACAGCAATATTTTGACGTTTATCATCTCCTTTTCCTTCATGTGATTTAAACAAAATATCATCGAATTAGGCAATATTTTGCCGTTTTCCACGTTTTTGTGAATTTTCAGTCCATGGGTTTTAATTCATATATATACGATAAAAATGATGCAAACACATAATTGATTAGATAATTACCTTAAATACTTCATTTTCAATCATCTATTTGTTTCTCGTTAAAATACTGAGTAAGATATTGAAAAGGGGAGAAGTTCGGTTTTTATTGCATATATCGACGTTTCAGCCGGATTAGAGCGGTTTTACGTGTACATCTTCCCTCGTTAATATAAACGGAAAATCAAGAACAATATAGTTAATTCTAATGAAAACACATTGTTTTTTATCATTTGTATTGGAAACAACATTGTCATATGTCTTTTCTTGGAACTAAATAATACGAAACCTCGCTCTATGATTTGAAGTTAAAATCCTCAAATATGGTTATATAGTGACTTTTTTCACGTTTTTCATGTAGTTTGATATTACGTAAATATATTCATTTTTACCAATATTTCGATACTATTTCATGTAGTATCACGATATGTGATTTGGCCTTCAAATCTCAGAATTTCGCATAATATTGCATTTTAAGCAAGTTTTCTTGCATTTTGCTTAGTACGAAAAATCATCGAATTTAGCAATATTTTAACGTTTATCATCTCCTTTTCCTTCATGTGATTTAAACAAAATATCATCGAATTAGGCAATATTTTGCCGTTTTCCACGTTTTTGTGAATTTTCCGTCCATGGGTATTAATTCATATATATATACGATAAAAATGATGCAAACACATAATTGATTAGATAATATCCTTAAATACTTCATTTTCAATCATCTATTTGTTTCTCGTTAAAATATTGAGTAAGATATTGAAAAGGGGAGAAGTTCGGTTTTTATTGCATATATCGACGTTTCAGCCGGATTAGAGCGGTTTTACGTGTTAATTAATCTTCCATCGTTAATATAAACGGAAAATCAAGAACATTACAGTTAATTCTAATGAAAACACATTGTTTTTTATCATTTGTATTGGAAACAACATTGTCATATGTCTTTTCTTGGATCTAAATAATACGAAACCTCGCTCTATGATTTGAAGTTAAAATCCTCAAATATGGTTATATAGTGACTTTTTTCACGTTTTTCATGTAGTTTGATATTACGTAAATATATTCATTTTTACCAATATTTCGATACTATTTCATGTAGTATCACGATATGAGATTTGGCCTTCAAATCTCAGAATTTCGCATAATATTGCATTTTAAGCAAGTTTTCTTGCATTTTCTTTCGTACGAAAAATCATCGAATACAGCAATATTTTGACGTTTATCATCTCCTTTTCCTTCATGTGATTTAAACAAAATATCATCGAATTAGGCAATATTTTGCCGTTTTCCACGTTTTTGTGAATTTTCAGTCCATGGGTTTTAATTCATATATATACGATAAAAATGATGCAAACACATAATTGATTAGATAATTACCTTAAATACTTCATTTTCAATCATCTATTTGTTTCTCGTTAAAATACTGAGTAAGATATTGAAAAGGGGAGAAGTTCGGTTTTTATTGCATATATCGACGTTTCAGCCGGATTAGAGCGGTTTTACGTGTACATCTTCCCTCGTTAATATAAACGGAAAATCAAGAACAATATAGTTAATTCTAATGAAAACACATTGTTTTTTATCATTTGTATTGGAAACAACATTGTCATATGTCTTTTCTTGGAACTAAATAATACGAAACCTCGCTCTATGATTTGAAGTTAAAATCCTCAAATATGGTTATATAGTGACTTTTTTCACGTTTTTCATGTAGTTTGATATTACGTAAATATATTCATTTTTACCAATATTTCGATACTATTTCATGTAGTATCACGATATGTGATTTGGCCTTCAAATCTCAGAATTTCGCATAATATTGCATTTTAAGCAAGTTTTCTTGCATTTTGCTTAGTACGAAAAATCATCGAATTTAGCAATATTTTAACGTTTATCATCTCCTTTTCCTTCATGTGATTTAAACAAAATATCATCGAATTAGGCAATATTTTGCCGTTTTCCACGTTTTTGTGAATTTTCCGTCCATGGGTATTAATTCATATATATATACGATAAAAATGATGCAAACACATAATTGATTAGATAATATCCTTAAATACTTCATTTTCAATCATCTATTTGTTTCTCGTTAAAATATTGAGTAAGATATTGAAAAGGGGAGAAGTTCGGTTTTTATTGCATATATCGACGTTTCAGCCGGATTAGAGCGGTATTACTTGTACATCTTCCATCGTTAATATAAACGGAAAATCAAGAACATTATAGTTAATTCAAATGAAAACACATTGTTTTTTATCATTTGTATTGGAAACAACATTGTCATATGTCTTTTCTTGGATCTAAATAATACGAAACCTCGCTCTATGATTTGAAGTTAAAATCCTCAAATATGGTTATATAGTGACTTTTTTCACGTTTTTCATGTAGTTTGATATTACGTAAATATATTCATTTTTACCAATATTTCGATACTATTTCATGTAGTATCACGATATGTGATTTGGCCTTCAAACCTCAGAATTTCGCATAATATTGCATTTTAAGGAAGTTTTCTTGCATTTTGTTTCGTACGAAAAATCATCGAATATAGCAATATTTTGACGTTTATCGTCTCCTTTTCCTTCATGTGATTTAAACAAAATATCATCGAATTAGGCAATATTTTGCCGTTTTCCACGTTTTTGTGAATTTGCAGTCCATGAGTTTTAATTCATATATATATATACGATAAAAATGATGCAAACACATAATTGATTAGATAATAACCTTAAATACTTCATTTTCAATCATCTATTTGTTTCTCGTTAAAATTCTGAGTAAGATATTGAAAAGGGGAGAAGTTCGGTTTTTATTGCATATATCGACGTTTCAGCCGGATTAGAGCGGTTTTACGTGTACATCTTCCATCGTTAATATAAACGGAAAATCAAGAACATTATAGTTAATTCTAATGAAAACACATTGTTTTTTATCATTTGTATTGGAAACAACATTGTCATTTGTCTTTTCTTGGATCTAAATAATACGAAACCTCGCTCTATGATTTGAAGTTAAAATCCTCAAATATGGTTATATAGTGACTTTTTTCACGTTTTTCATGTAGTTTGATATTACGTAAATATATTCATTTTTACCAATATTTCGATACTATTTCATGTAGTATCACGATATGAGATTTGGCCTTCAAATCTCAGAATTTCGCATAATATTGCATTTTAAGCAAGTTTTCTTGCATTTTCTTTCGTACGAAAAATCATCGAATACAGCAATATTTTGACGTTTATCATCTCCTTTTCCTTCATGTGATTTAAACAAAATATCATCGAATTAGGCAATATTTTGCCGTTTTCCACGTTTTTGTGAATTTTCAGTCCATGGGTTTTAATTCATATATATACGATAAAAATGATGCAAACACATAATTGATTAGATAATTACCTTAAATACTTCATTTTCAATCATCTATTTGTTTCTCGTTAAAATACTGAGTAAGATATTGAAAAGGGGAGAAGTTCGGTTTTTATTGCATATATCGACGTTTCAGCCGGATTAGAGCGGTTTTACGTGTACATCTTCCCTCGTTAATATAAACGGAAAATCAAGAACAATATAGTTAATTCTAATGAAAACACATTGTTTTTTATCATTTGTATTGGAAACAACATTGTCATATGTCTTTTCTTGGAACTAAATAATACGAAACCTCGCTCTATGATTTGAAGTTAAAATCCTCAAATATGGTTATATAGTGACTTTTTTCACGTTTTTCATGTAGTTTGATATTACGTAAATATATTCATTTTTACCAATATTTCGATACTATTTCATGTAGTATCACGATATGTGATTTGGCCTTCAAATCTCAGAATTTCGCATAATATTGCATTTTAAGCAAGTTTTCTTGCATTTTGCTTAGTACGAAAAATCATCGAATTTAGCAATATTTTAACGTTTATCATCTCCTTTTCCTTCATGTGATTTAAACAAAATATCATCGAATTAGGCAATATTTTGCCGTTTTCCACGTTTTTGTGAATTTTCCGTCCATGGGTATTAATTCATATATATACGATAAAAATGATGCAAACACATAATTGATTAGATAATATCCTTAAATACTTCATTTTCAATCATCTATTTGTTTCTCGTTAAAATATTGAGTAAGATATTGAAAAGGGGAGAAGTTCGGTTTTTATTGCATATATCGACGTTTCAGCCGGATTAGAGCGGTTTTACGTGTTAATTAATCTTCCATCGTTAATATAAACGGAAAATCAAGAACATTACTAGTTAATTCTAATGAAAACACATTGTTTTTTATCATTTGTATTGGAAACAACATTGTCATATGTCTTTTCTTGGATCTAAATAATACGAAACCTCGCTCTATGATTTGAAGTTAAAATCCTCAAATATGGTTATATAGTGACTTTTTTCACGTTTTTCATGTAGTTTGATATTACGTAAATATATTCATTTTTACCAATATTTCGATACTATTTCATGTAGTATCACGATATGAGATTTGGCCTTCAAATCTCAGAATTTCGCATAATATTGCATTTTAAGCAAGTTTTCTTGCATTTTCTTTCGTACGAAAAATCATCGAATACAGCAATATTTTGACGTTTATCATCTCCTTTTCCTTCATGTGATTTAAACAAAATATCATCGAATTAGGCAATATTTTGCCGTTTTCCACGTTTTTGTGAATTTTCAGTCCATGGGTTTTAATTCATATATATACGATAAAAATGATGCAAACACATAATTGATTAGATAATACCTTAAATACTTCATTTTCAATCATCTATTTGTTTCTCGTTAAAATACTGAGTAAGATATTGAAAAGGGGAGAAGTTCGGTTTTTATTGCATATATCGACGTTTCAGCCGGATTAGAGCGGTTTTACGTGTACATCTTCCCTCGTTAATATAAACGGAAAATCAAGAACATTATAGTTAATTCTAATGAAAACACATTGTTTTTTATCATTTGTATTGGAAACAACATTGTCATATGTCTTTTCTTGGAACTAAATAATACGAAACCTCGCTCTATGATTTGAAGTTAAAATCCTCAAATATGGTTATATAGTGACTTTTTTCACGTTTTTCATGTAGTTTGATATTACGTAAATATATTCATTTTTACCAATATTTCGATACTATTTCATGTAGTATCACGATATGTGATTTGGCCTTCAAATCTCAGAATTTCGCATAATATTGCATTTTAAGCAAGTTTTCTTGCATTTTGCTTAGTACGAAAAATCATCGAATTTAGCAATATTTTAACGTTTATCATCTCCTTTTCCTTCATGTGATTTAAACAAAATATCATCGAATTAGGCAATATTTTGCCGTTTTCCACGTTTTTGTGAATTTTCCGTCCATGGGTATTAATTCATATATATATACGATAAAAATGATGCAAACACATAATTGATTAGATAATAATCCTTAAATACTTCATTTTCAATCATCTATTTGTTTCTCGTTAAAATACTGAGTAAGATATTGAAAAGGGGAGAAGTTCGGTTTTTATTGCATATATCGACGTTTCAGCCGGATTAGAGCGGTTTTACGTGTACATCTTCCATCGTTAATATAAACGGAAAATCAAGAACATTATAGTTAATTCTAATGAAAACACATTGTTTTTTATCATTTGTATTGGAAACAACATTGTCATATGTCTTTTCTTGGATCTAAATAATACGAAACCTCGCTCTATGATTTGAAGTTAAAATCCTCAAATATGGTTATATAGTGACTTTTTTCACGTTTTTCATGTAGTTTGATATTACGTAAATATATTCATTTTTACCAATATTTCGATACTATTTCATGTAGTATCACGATATGTGATTTGGCCTTCAAATCTCAGAATTTCGCATAATATTGCATTTTAAGCAAGTTTTCTTGCATTTTGTTTCGTACGAAAAATCATCGAATATAGCAATATTTTGACGTTTATCATCTCCTTTTCCTTCATGTGATTTAAACAAAATATCATCGAATTAGGCAATATTTTGCCGTTTTCCACGTTTTTGTGAATTTTCAGTCCATGGGTTTTAATTCATATATATATACGATAAAAATGATGCAAACACATAATTGATTAGATAATAACCTTAAATACTTCATTTTCAATCATCTATTTGTTTCTCGTTAAAATACTGAGTAAGATATTGAAAAGGGGAGAAGTTCGGTTTTTATTGCATATATCGACGTTTCAGCCGGATTAGAGCGGTTTTACGTGTACATCTTCCATCGTTAATATAAACGGAAAATCAAGAACATTATAGTTAATTCTAATGAAAACACATTGTTTTTTATCATTTGTATTGGAAACAACATTGTCATATGTCTTTTCTTGGATCTAAATAATACGAAACCTCGCTCTATGATTTGAAGTTAAAATCCTCAAATATGGTTATATAGTGACTTTTTTCACGTTTTTCATGTAGTTTGATATTACGTAAATATATTCATTTTTACCAATATTTCGATACTATTTCATGTAGTATCACGATATGTGATTTGGCCTTCAAATCTCAGAATTTCGCATAATATTGCATTTTAAGCAAGTTTTCTTGCATTTTGTTTCGTACGAAAAATCATCGAATATAGCAATATTTTGACGTTTATCATCTCCTTTTCCTTCATGTGATTTAAACAAAATATCATCGAATTAGGCAATATTTTGCCGTTTTCCACGTTTTTGTGAATTTTCAGTCCATGGGTTTTAATTCATATATATACGATAAAAATGATGCAAACACATAATTGATTAGATAATAACCTTAAATACTTCATTTTCAATCATCTACTTGTTTCTCGTTAAAATACTGAGTAAGATATTGAAAAGGGGAGAAGTTCGGTTTTTATTGCATATATCGACGTTTCAGCCGGATTAGAGCGGTTTTACGTGTACATCTTCCATCGTTAATATAAACGGAAAATCAAGAACATTATAGTTAATTCTAATGAAAACACATTGTTTTTTATCATTTGTATTGGAAACAACATTGTCATATGTCTTTTCTTGGAACTAAATAATACGAAACCTCGCTCTATGATTTGAAGTTAAAATCCTCAAATATGGTTATATAGTGACTTTTTTCACGTTTTTCATGTAGTTTGATATTACGTAAATATATTCATTTTTACCAATATTTCGATACTATTTCATGTAGTATCACGATATGTGATTTGGCCTTCAAATCTCAGAATTTCGCATAATATTGCATTTTAAGCAAGTTTTCTTGCATTTTGCTTAGTACGAAAAATCATCGAATTTAGCAATATTTTAACGTTTATCATCTCCTTTTCCTTCATGTGATTTAAACAAAATATCATCGAATTAGGCAATATTTTGCCGTTTTCCACGTTTTTGTGAATTTTCCGTCCATGGGTATTAATTCATATATATATACGATAAAAATGATGCAAACACATAATTGATTAGATAATAACCTTAAATACTTCATTTTCAATCATCTATTTGTTTCTCGTTAAAATACTGAGTAAGATATTGAAAAGGGGAGAAGTTCGGTTTTTATTGCATATATCGACGTTTCAGCCGGATTAGAGCGGTTTTACGTGTACATCTTCCATCGTTAATATAAACGGAAAATCAAGAACATTATAGTTAATTCTAATGAAAACACATTGTTTTTTATCATTTGTATTGGAAACAACATTGTCATATGTCTTTTCTTGGATCTAAATAATACGAAACCTCGCTCTATGATTTGAAGTTAAAATCCTCAAATATGGTTATATAGTGACTTTTTTCACGTTTTTCATGTAGTTTGATATTACGTAAATATATTCATTTTTACCAATATTTCGATACTATTTCATGTAGTATCACGATATGTGATTTGGCCTTCAAATCTCAGAATTTCGCATAATATTGCATTTTAAGCAAGTTTTCTTGCATTTTGTTTCGTACGAAAAATCATCGAATATAGCAATATTTTGACGTTTATCATCTCCTTTTCCTTCATGTGATTTAAACAAAATATCATCGAATTAGGCAATATTTTGCCGTTTTCCACGTTTTTGTGAATTTTCAGTCCATGGGTTTTAATTCATATATATATACGATAAAAATGATGCAAACACATAATTGATTAGATAATAACCTTAAATACTTCATTTTCAATCATCTATTTGTTTCTCGTTAAAATACTGAGTAAGATATTGAAAAGGGGAGAAGTTCGGTTTTTATTGCATATATCGACGTTTCAGCCGGATTAGAGCGGTTTTACGTGTACATCTTCCATCGTTAATATAAACGGAAAATCAAGAACATTATAGTTAATTCTAATGAAAACACATTGTTTTTTATCATTTGTATTGGAAACAACATTGTCATATGTCTTTTCTTGGATCTAAATAATACGAAACCTCGCTCTATGATTTGAAGTTAAAATCCTCAAATATGGTTATATAGTGACTTTTTTCACGTTTTTCATGTAGTTTGATATTACGTAAATATATTCATTTTTACCAATATTTCGATACTATTTCATGTAGTATCACGATATGTGATTTGGCCTTCAAATCTCAGAATTTCGCATAATATTGCATTTTAAGCAAGTTTTCTTGCATTTTGTTTCGTACGAAAAATCATCGAATATAGCAATATTTTGACGTTTATCATCTCCTTTTCCTTCATGTGATTTAAACAAAATATCATCGAATTAGGCAATATTTTGCCGTTTTCCACGTTTTTGTGAATTTTCAGTCCATGGGTATTAATTCATATATATACGATAAAAATGATGCAAACACATAATTGATTAGATAATAACCTTAAATACTTCATTTTCAATCATCTATTTGTTTCTCGTTAAAATACTGAGTAAGATATTGAAAAGGGGAGAAGTTCGGTTTTTATTGCATATATCGACGTTTCAGCCGGATTAGAGCGGTTTTACGTGTACATCTTCCATCGTTAATATAAACGGAAAATCAAGAACATTATAGTTAATTCTAATGAAAACACATTGTTTTTTATCATTTGTATTGGAAACAACATTGTCATATGTCTTTTCTTGGAACTAAATAATACGAAACCTCGCTCTATGATTTGAAGTTAAAATCCTCAAATATGGTTATATAGTGACTTTTTTCACGTTTTTCATGTAGTTTGATATTACGTAAATATATTCATTTTTACCAATATTTCGATACTATTTCATGTAGTATCACGATATGTGATTTGGCCTTCAAATCTCAGAATTTCGCATAATATTGCATTTTAAGCAAGTTTTCTTGCATTTTGCTTCGTACGAAAAATCATCGAATTTAGCAATATTTTAACGTTTATCATCTCCTTTTCCTTCATGTGATTTAAACAAAATATCATCGAATTAGGCAATATTTTGCCGTTTTCCACGTTTTTGTGAATTTTCCGTCCATGGGTATTAATTCATATATATATACGATAAAAATGATGCAAACACATAATTGATTAGATAATAACCTTAAATACTTCATTTTCAATCATCTATTTGTTTCTCGTTAAAATACTGAGTAAGATATTGAAAAGGGGAGAAGTTCGGTTTTTATTGCATATATCGACGTTTCAGCCGGATTAGAGCGGTTTTACGTGTACATCTTCCATCGTTAATATAAACGGAAAATCAAGAACATTATAGTTAATTCTAATGAAAACACATTGTTTTTTATCATTTGTATTGGAAACAACATTGTCATATGTCTTTTCTTGGATCTAAATAATACGAAACCTCGCTCTATGATTTGAAGTTAAAATCCTCAAATATGGTTATATAGTGACTTTTTTCACGTTTTTCATGTAGTTTGATATTACGTAAATATATTCATTTTTACCAATATTTCGATACTATTTCATGTAGTATCACGATATGTGATTTGGCCTTCAAATCTCAGAATTTCGCATAATATTGCATTTTAAGCAAGTTTTCTTGCATTTTGCTTAGTACGAAAAATCATCGAATTTAGCAATATTTTAACGTTTATCATCTCCTTTTCCTTCATGTGATTTAAACAAAATATCATCGAATTAGGCAATATTTTGCCGTTTTCCACGTTTTTGTGAATTTTCCGTCCATGGGTATTAATTCATATATATATACGATAAAAATGATGCAAACACATAATTGATTAGATAATAACCTTAAATACTTCATTTTCAATCATCTATTTGTTTCTCGTTAAAATACTGAGTAAGATATTGAAAAGGGGAGAAGTTCGGTTTTTATTGCATATATCGACGTTTCAGCCGGATTAGAGCGGTTTTACGTGTACATCTTCCATCGTTAATATAAACGGAAAATCAAGAACATTATAGTTAATTCTAATGAAAACACATTGTTTTTTATCATTTGTATTGGAAACAACATTGTCATATGTCTTTTCTTGGATCTAAATAATACGAAACCTCGCTCTATGATTTGAAGTTAAAATCCTCAAATATGGTTATATAGTGACTTTTTTCACGTTTTTCATGTAGTTTGATATTACGTAAATATATTCATTTTTACCAATATTTCGATACTATTTCATGTAGTATCACGATATGTGATTTGGCCTTCAAATCTCAGAATTTCGCATAATATTGCATTTTAAGCAAGTTTTCTTGCATTTTGTTTCGTACGAAAAATCATCGAATATAGCAATATTTTGACGTTTATCATCTCCTTTTCCTTCATGTGATTTAAACAAAATATCATCGAATTAGGCAATATTTTGCCGTTTTCCACGTTTTTGTGAATTTTCAGTCCATGGGTTTTAATTCATATATATATACGATAAAAATGATGCAAACACATAATTGATTAGATAATAACCTTAAATACTTCATTTTCAATCATCTATTTGTTTCTCGTTAAAATACTGAGTAAGATATTGAAAAGGGGAGAAGTTCGGTTTTTATTGCATATATCGACGTTTCAGCCGGATTAGAGCGGTTTTACGTGTACATCTTCCCTCGTTAATATAAACGGAAAATCAAGAACATTATAGTTAATTCTAATGAAAACACATTGTTTTTTATCATTTGTATTGGAAACAACATTGTCATATGTCTTTTCTTGGAACTAAATAATACGAAACCTCGCTCTATGATTTGAAGTTAAAATCCTCAAATATGGTTATATAGTGACTTTTTTCACGTTTTTCATGTAGTTTGATATTACGTAAATATATTCATTTTTACCAATATTTCGATACTATTTCATGTAGTATCACGATATGTGATTTGGCCTTCAAATCTCAGAATTTCGCATAATATTGCATTTTAAGCAAGTTTTCTTGCATTTTGCTTAGTACGAAAAATCATCGAATTTAGCAATATTTTAACGTTTATCATCTCCTTTTCCTTCATGTGATTTAAACAAAATATCATCGAATTAGGCAATATTTTGCCGTTTTCCACGTTTTTGTGAATTTTCCGTCCATGGGTATTAATTCATATATATATACGATAAAAATGATGCAAACACATAATTGATTAGATAATAACCTTAAATACTTCATTTTCAATCATCTATTTGTTTCTCGTTAAAATACTGAGTAAGATATTGAAAAGGGGAGAAGTTCGGTTTTTATTGCATATATCGACGTTTCAGCCGGATTAGAGCGGTTTTACGTGTACATCTTCCATCGTTAATATAAACGGAAAATCAAGAACATTATAGTTAATTCTAATGAAAACACATTGTTTTTTATCATTTGTATTGGAAACAACATTGTCATATGTCTTTTCTTGGATCTAAATAATACGAAACCTCGCTCTATGATTTGAAGTTAAAATCCTCAAATATGGTTATATAGTGACTTTTTTCACGTTTTTCATGTAGTTTGATATTACGTAAATATATTCATTTTTACCAATATTTCGATACTATTTCATGTAGTATCACGATATGTGATTTGGCCTTCAAATCTCAGAATTTCGCATAATATTGCATTTTAAGCAAGTTTTCTTGCATTTTGCTTTCGTACGAAAAATCATCGAATATAGCAATATTTTGACGTTTATCATCTCCTTTTCCTTCATGTGATTTAAACAAAATATCATCGAATTAGGCAATATTTTGCCGTTTTCCACGTTTTTGTGAATTTTCAGTCCATGGGTTTTAATTCATATATATACGATAAAAATGATGCAAACACATAATTGATTAGATAATAACCTTAAATACTTCATTTTCAATCATCTATTTGTTTCTCGTTAAAATACTGAGTAAGATATTGAAAAGGGGAGAAGTTCGGTTTTTATTGCATATATCGACGTTTCAGCCGGATTAGAGCGGTTTTACGTGTACATCTTCCATCGTTAATATAAACGGAAAATCAAGAACATTATAGTTAATTCTAATGAAAACACATTGTTTTTTATCATTTGTATTGGAAACAACATTGTCATATGTCTTTTCTTGGATCTAAATAATACGAAACCTCGCTCTATGATTTGAAGTTAAAATCCTCAAATATGGTTATATAGTGACTTTTTTCACGTTTTTCATGTAGTTTGATATTACGTAAATATATTCATTTTTACCAATATTTCGATACTATTTCATGTAGTATCACGATATGTGATTTGGCCTTCAAATCTCAGAATTTCGCATAATATTGCATTTTAAGCAAGTTTTCTTGCATTTTGTTTCGTACGAAAAATCATCGAATATAGCAATATTTTGACGTTTATCATCTCCTTTTCCTTCATGTGATTTAAACAAAATATCATCGAATTAGGCAATATTTTGCCGTTTTCCACGTTTTTGTGAATTTTCAGTCCATGGGTATTAATTCATATATATATACGATAAAAATGATGCAAACACATAATTGATTAGATAATAACCTTAAATACTTCATTTTCAATCATCTATTTGTTTCTCGTTAAAATACTGAGTAAGATATTGAAAAGGGGAGAAGTTCGGTTTTTATTGCATATATCGACGTTTCAGCCGGATTAGAGCGGTTTTACGTGTACATCTTCCATCGTTAATATAAACGGAAAATCAAGAACATTATAGTTAATTCTAATGAAAACACATTGTTTTTTATCATTTGTATTGGAAACAACATTGTCATATGTCTTTTCTTGGAATCTAAATAATACGAAACCTCGCTCTATGATTTGAAGTTAAAATCCTCAAATATGGTTATATAGTGACTTTTTTCACGTTTTTCATGTAGTTTGATATTACGTAAATATATTCATTTTTACCAATATTTCGATACTATTTCATGTAGTATCACGATATGTGATTTGGCCTTCAAATCTCAGAATTTCGCATAATATTGCATTTTAAGCAAGTTTTCTTGCATTTTGTTTCGTACGAAAAATCATCGAATTTAGCAATATTTTGACGTTTATCATCTCCTTTTCCTTCATGTGATTTAAACAAAATATCATCGAATTAGGCAATATTTTGCCGTTTTCCACGTTTTTGTGAATTTTCAGTCCATGGGTATTAATTCATATATATATACGATAAAAATGATGCAAACACATAATTGATTAGATAATAACCTTAAGTACTTCATTTTCAATCATCTATTTGTTTCTCGTTAAAATACTGAGTAAGATATTGAAAAGGGGAGAAGTTCGGTTTTTATTGCATATATCGACGTTTCAGCCGGATTAGAGCGGTTTTACGTGTACATCTTCCATCGTTAATATAAACGGAAAATCAAGAACATTATAGTTAATTCTAATGAAAACACATTGTTTTTTATCATTTGTATTGGAAACAACATTGTCATATGTCTTTTCTTGGAACTAAATAATACGAAACCTCGCTCTATGATTTGAAGTTAAAATCCTCAAATATGGTTATATAGTGACTTTTTTCACGTTTTTCATGTAGTTTGATATTACGTAAATATATTCATTTTTACCAATATTTCGATACTATTTCATGTAGTATCACGATATGTGATTTGGCCTTCAAATCTCAGAATTTCGCATAATATTGCATTTTAAGCAAGTTTTCTTGCATTTTGCTTCGTACGAAAAATCATCGAATTTAGCAATATTTTAACGTTTATCATCTCCTTTTCCTTCATGTGATTTAAACAAAATATCATCGAATTAGGCAATATTTTGCCGTTTTCCACGTTTTTGTGAATTTTCAGTCCATGGGTATTAATTCATATATATATACGATAAAAATGATGCAAACACATAATTGATTAGATAATAACCTTAAATACTTCATTTTCAATCATCTATTTGTTTCTCGTTAAAATACTGAGTAAGATATTGAAAAGGGGAGAAGTTCGGTTTTTATTGCATATATCGACGTTTCAGCCGGATTAGAGCGGTTTTACGTGTACATCTTCCATCGTTAATATAAACGGAAAATCAAGAACATTATAGTTAATTCTAATGAAAACACATTGTTTTTTATCATTTGTATTGGAAACAACATTGTCATATGTCTTTTCTTGGATCTAAATAATACGAAACCTCGCTCTATGATTTGAAGTTAAAATCCTCAAATATGGTTATATAGTGACTTTTTTCACGTTTTTCATGTAGTTTGATATTACGTAAATATATTCATTTTTACCAATATTTCGATACTATTTCATGTAGTATCACGATATGTGATTTGGCCTTCAAATCTCAGAATTTCGCATAATATTGCATTTTAAGCAAGTTTTCTTGCATTTTGTTTCGTACGAAAAATCATCGAATATTAGCAATATTTTGACGTTTATCATCTCCTTTTCCTTCATGTGATTTAAACAAAATATCATCGAATTAGGCAATATTTTGCCGTTTTCCACGTTTTTGTGAATTTTCAGTCCATGGGTTTTAATTCATATATATACGATAAAAATGATGCAAACACATAATTGATTAGATAATAACCTTAAATACTTCATTTTCAATCATCTATTTGTTTCTCGTTAAAATACTGAGTAAGATATTGAAAAGGGGAGAAGTTCGGTTTTTATTGCATATATCGACGTTTCAGCCGGATTAGAGCGGTTTTACGTGTACATCTTCCCTCGTTAATATAAACGGAAAATCAAGAACATTATAGTTAATTCTAATGAAAACACATTGTTTTTTATCATTTGTATTGGAAACAACATTGTCATATGTCTTTTCTTGGAACTAAATAATACGAAACCTCGCTCTATGATTTGAAGTTAAAATCCTCAAATATGGTTATATAGTGACTTTTTTCACGTTTTTCATGTAGTTTGATATTACGTAAATATATTCATTTTTACCAATATTTCGATACTATTTCATGTAGTATCACGATATGTGATTTGGCCTTCAAATCTCAGAATTTCGCATAATATTGCATTTTAAGCAAGTTTTCTTGCATTTTGTTTCGTACGAAAAATCATCGAATATAGCAATATTTTGACGTTTATCATCTCCTTTTCCTTCATGTGATTTAAACAAAATATCATCGAATTAGGCAATATTTTGCCGTTTTCCACGTTTTTGTGAATTTTCAGTCCATGGGTTTTAATTCATATATATACGATAAAAATGATGCAAACACATAATTGATTAGATAATAACCTTAAATACTTCATTTTCAATCATCTATTTGTTTCTCGTTAAAATACTGAGTAAGATATTGAAAAGGGGAGAAGTTCGGTTTTTATTGCATATATCGACGTTTCAGCCGGATTAGAGCGGTTTTACGTGTACATCTTCCATCGTTAATATAAACGGAAAATCAAGAACATTATAGTTAATTCTAATGAAAACACATTGTTTTTTATCATTTGTATTGGAAACAACATTGTCATATGTCTTTTCTTGGATCTAAATAATACGAAACCTCGCTCTATGATTTGAAGTTAAAATCCTCAAATATGGTTATATAGTGACTTTTTTCACGTTTTTCATGTAGTTTGATATTACGTAAATATATTCATTTTTACCAATATTTCGATACTATTTCATGTAGTATCACGATATGTGATTTGGCCTTCAAATCTCAGAATTTCGCATAATATTGCATTTTAAGCAAGTTTTCTTGCATTTTGCTTCGTACGAAAAATCATCGAATTTAGCAATATTTTAACGTTTATCATCTCCTTTTCCTTCATGTGATTTAAACAAAATATCATCGAATTAGGCAATATTTTGCCGTTTTCCACGTTTTTGTGAATTTTCCGTCCATGGGTATTAATTCATATATATATACGATAAAAATGATGCAAACACATAATTGATTAGATAATAACCTTAAATACTTCATTTTCAATCATCTATTTGTTTCTCGTTAAAATACTGAGTAAGATATTGAAAAGGGGAGAAGTTCTGTTTTTATTGCATATATCGACGTTTCAGCCGGATTAGAGCGGTTTTACGTGTACATCTTCCATCGTTAATATAAACGGAAAATCAAGAACATTATAGTTAATTCTAATGAAAACACATTGTTTTTTATCATTTGTATTGGAAACAACATTGTCATATGTCTTTTCTTGGATCTAAATAATACGAAACCTCGCTCTATGATTTGAAGTTAAAATCCTCAAATATGGTTATATAGTGACTTTTTCACGTTTTTCATGTAGTTTGATATTACGTAAATATATTCATTTTTACCAATATTTCGATACTATTTCATGTAGTATCACGATATGTGATTTGGCCTTCAAATCTCAGAATTTCGCATAATATTGCATTTTAAGCAAGTTTTCTTGCATTTTGTTTCGTACGGAAAATCATCGAATTTAGCAATATTTTGACGTTTATCATCCCCTTTTCCTTCATGTGATTTAAACAAAATATCATCGAATTAGGCAATATTTTGCCGTTTTCCACGTTTTTGTGAATTTTCAGTCCATGGGTATTAATTCATATATATATACGATAAAAATGATGCAAACACATAATTGATTAGATAATAACCTTAAGTACTTCATTTTCAATCATCTATTTGTTTCTCGTTAAAATACTGAGTAAGATATTGAAAAGGGGAGAAGTTCGGTTTTTATTGCATATATCGACGTTTCAGCCGGATTAGAGCGGTTTTACGTATACATCTTCCATCGTTAATATAAACGGAAAATCAAGAACATTATAGTTAATTCTAATGAAAACACATTGTTTTTTATCATTTGTATTGGAAACAACATTGTCATATGTCTTTTCTTGGAACTAAATAATACGAAACCTCGCTCTATGATTTGAAGTTAAAATCCTCAAATATGATTATATAGTGACTTTTTTCACGTTTTTCATGTAGTTTGATATTACGTAAATATATTAATTTTTACCAATATTTCGATACTATTTCATGTAGTATCACGATATGTGATTTGGCCTTCAAATCTCAGAATTTCGCATAATATTGCATTTTAAGCAAGTTTTCTTGCATTTTGCTTCGTACGAAAAATCATCGAATTTAGCAATATTTTAACGTTTATCATATCCTTTTCCTTCATGTGATTTAAACAAAATATCATCGAATTAGGCAATATTTTGCCGTTTTCCACGTTTTTGTGAATTTTCCGTCCATGGGTATTAATTCATATATATATACGATAAAAATGATGCAAACACATAATTGATTAGATAATAACCTTAAATACTTCATTTTCAATCATCTATTTGTTTCTCGTTAAAATACTGAGTAAGATATTGAAAAGGGGAGAAGTTCGGTTTTTATTGCATATATCGACGTTTCAGCCGGATTAGAGCGGTTTTACGTGTACATCTTCCATCTTTAATATAAACGGAAAATCAAGAACATTATAGTTAATTCTAATGAAAACACATTGTTTTTTATCATTTGTATTGGAAACAACATTGTCATATGTCTTTTCTTGGATCTAAATAATACGAAACCTCGCTCTATGATTTGAAGTTAAAATCCTCAAATATGGTTATATAGTGACTTTTTACACGTTTTTCATGTAGTTTGATATTACGTAAATATATTCATTTTTACCAATATTTCGATACTATTTCATGTAGTATCACGATATGTGATTTGGCCTTCAAATCTCAGAATTTCGCATAATATTGCATTTTAAGCAAGTTTTGTTGCATTTTGTTTCGTACGAAAAATCATCGAATATAGCAATATTTTGACGTTTATCATCTCCTTTTCCTTCATGTGATTTAAACAAAATATCATCGAATTAGGCAATATTTTGCCGTTTTCCACGTTGTTGTGAATTTTCAGTCCATGGGTTTTAATTCATATATATGCGATAAAAATGATGCAAACACATAATTGATTAGATAATAACCTTAAATACTTCATTTTCAATCATCTATTTGTTTCTCGTTAAAATACTGAGTAAGATATTGAAAAGGGGAGAAGTTCGGTTTTTATTAAATATATCGACGTTTCAGCCGGATTAAAGCGGTTTTACGTGTACATCTTCCCTCGTTAATATAAACGGAAAATCAAGAACATTATAGTTAATTCTAATGAAAACACATTGTTTTTTATCATTTGTATTGGAAACAACATTGTCATATGTCTTTTCTTGGAACTAAATAATACGAAACCTCGCTCTATGATTTGAAGTTAAAATCCTCAAATATGGTTATATAGGTAATTTTTTCACGTTTTTCATGTAGTTTGATATTACGTAAATATATTCATTTTTACCAATATTTCGATACTATTTCATGTAGTATCACGATATGTGATTTGGCCTTCAAATCTCAGAATTTCGCATAATATTGCATTTTAAGCAAGTTTTCTTGCATTTTGTTTCGTACGGAAAATCATCGAATTTAGCAATATTTTGACGTTTATCATCCCCTTTTCCTTCATGTGATTTAAACAAAATATCATCGAATTAGGCAATATTTTGCCGTTTTCCACGTTTTTGTGAATTTTCAGTCCATGGGTATTAATTCATATATATATATACGATAAAAATGATGCAAACACATAATTGATTAGATAATAACCTTAAGTACTTCATTTTCAATCATCTATTTGTTTCTCGTTAAAATACTGAGTAAGATATTGAAAAGGGGAGAAGTTCGGTTTTTATTGCATATATCGACGTTTCAGCCGGATTAGAGCGGTTTTACGTATACATCTTCCATCGTTAATATAAACGGAAAATCAAGAACATTATAGTTAATTCTAATGAAAACACATTGTTTTTTATCATTTGTATTGGAAACAACATTGTCATATGTTTTTTCTTGGAACTAAATAATACGAAACCTCGCTCTATGATTTGAAGTTAAAATCCTCAAATATGATTATATAGTGACTTTTTTCACGTTTTTCATGTAGTTTGATATTACGTAAATATATTCATTTTTACCAATATTTCGATACTATTTCATGTAGTATCACGATATGTGATTTGGCCTTCAAATCTCAGAATTTCGCATAATATTGCATTTTAAGCAAGTTTTCTTGCATTTTGCTTCGTAAGAAAAATCATCGAATTTAGCAATATTTTAACGTTTATCATCTCCTTTTCCTTCATGTGATTTAAACAAAATATCATCGAATTAGGCAATATTTTGCCGTTTTCCACGTTTTTGTGAATTTTCCGTCCATGGGTATTAATTCATTTATATATACGATAAAAATGATGCAAACACATAATTGATTAGATAATAACCTTAAATACTTCATTTTCAATCATCTATTTGCTTCTCGTTAAAATACTGAGTAAGATATTGAAAAGGGGAGAAGTTCGGTTTTTATTGCATATATCGACGTTTCAGCCGGATTAGAGCGGTTTTACGTGTACATCTTCCATCGTTAATATAAACGGAAAATCAAGAACATAATAGTTAATTCTAATGAAAACACATTGTTTTTTATCATTTGTATTGGAAACAACATTGTCATATGTCTTTTCTTGGATCTAAATAATACGAAACCTCGCTCTATGATTTGAAGTTAAAATCCTCAAATATGGTTATATAGTGACTTTTTTCACGTTTTTCATGTAGTTTGATATTACGTAAATATATTCATTTTTACCAATATTTCGATACTATTTCATGTAGTATCACGATATGTGATTTGGCCTTCAAATCTCAGAATTTCGCATAATATTGCATTTTAAGCAAGTTTTCTTGCATTTTGTTTCGTACGAAAAATCATCGAATATAGTAATATTTTGACGTTTATCATCTCCTTTTCCTTCATGTGATTTAAACAAAATATCATCGAATTAGGCAATATTTTGCCGTTTTCCACGTTTTTGTGAATTTTCAGTCCATGGGTATTAATTCATATATGTATACAATAAAAATGATGCAAACACATAATTGATTAGATAATAACCTTAAATACTTCATTTTCAATCATCTATTTGTTTCTCGTTAAAATACTGAGTAAGATATTGAAAAGGGGAGAAGTTCTGTTTTTATTGCATATATCGACGTTTCAGCCGGATTAGAGCGGTTTTACGTGTACATCTTCCATCGTTAATATAAACGGAAAATCAAGAACATTATAGTTAATTCTAATGAAAACACATTGTTTTTTATCATTTGTATTGGAAACAACATTGTCATATGTCTTTTCTTGGATCTAAATAATATGAAACCTCGCTCTATGATTTGAAGTTAAAATCCTCAAATATGGTTATATAATGACTTTTCACGTTTTTCATGTAGTTTGATATTACGTAAATATATTCATTTTTACCAATATTTCGATACTATTTCATGTAGTATCACGATATGTGATTTGGCCTTCAAATCTCAGAATTTCGCATAATATTGCATTTTAAGCAAGTTTTCTTGCATTTTGTTTCGTACGAAAAATCATCGAATATAGCAATATTTTGACGTTTATCATCTCCTTTTCCTTCATGTGATTTAAACAAAATATCATCGAATTAGGCAATATTTTGCCGTTTTCCACGTTTTTGTGAATTTTCAGTCCATGGGTTTTAATTCATATATATACGATAAAAATGATGCAAACACATAATTGATTAGATAATAACCTTAAATACTTCATTTTCAATCATCTATTTGTTTCTCGTTAAAATACTGAGTAAGATATTGAAAAGGGGAGAAGTTCGGTTTTTATTGCATATATCGACGTTTCAGCCGGATCAGAGCGGTTTTACGTGTACATCTTCCCTCGTTAATATAAACGGAAAATCAAGAACATTATAGTTAATTCTAATGAAAACACATTGTTTTTTTATCATTTGTATTGGAAACAACATTGTCATATGTCTTTTCTTGGAACTAAATAATACGAAACCTCGCTCTATGATTTGAAGTTAAAATCCTCAAATATGGTTATATAGTGACTTTTTTCACGTTTTTCATGTAGTTTGATATTACGTAAATATATTCATTTTTACCAATATTTCGATACTATTTCATGTAGTATCACGATATGTGATTTGGCCTTCAAATCTCAGAATTTCGCATAATATTGCATTTTAAGCAAGTTTTCTTGCATTTTGTTTCGTACGAAAAATCATCGAATATAGCAATATTTTGACGTTTATCATCTCCTTTTCCTTCATGTGATTTAAACAAAATATCATCGAATTAGGCAATATTTTGCCGTTTTCCACGTTTTTGTGAATTTTCTGTCCATGGGTTTTAATTCATATATATACGATAAAAATGATGCAAACACATAATTGATTAGATAATAACCTTAAATACTTCATTTTCAATCAACTGTTTCCTTCTCGTTAAAATACTGAGTAAGATATTGAAAGGCAGAGAAGTTCTGATTTTATTGCATATATCGACGTTTCAGCCGGAATAGAGCGGTTTTCGTGTACATCTTCCATCGGTAATATAAACGGAAAATCAGGAACATTTTAGTTAATTCTAATGAAAACACATTGATTTTTATCATTTGTATTGGAAACAACATTGTCATATGTCTTTTCTTGGATTCAAATAATACGAAACCTCGCTGTATGATTTGAAGTTAAAATCCTCAAATATGGTTAAATAGTGACTTTTTTCACGTTTTTCATGTAGTTTGATATTACGTATATATATTCATTTTTACCAATATTTCGATACTATTTCATGTAGTATCACGATATGTGATTTGGCCTTCAAATCTCAGAATTTCGCATAATATTGCATTTTAAGCAAGTTTTCTTGCATTTTGCTTCGTACGAAAAATCATCGAATTTAGCAATATTTTAACGTTTATCATATCCTTTTCCATCATGTGATTTAAACAAAATATCATCGAATTAGGCAATATTTTGCCGTTTTCCACGTTTTTGTGAATTTTCCGTCCATGGGTATTAATTCATATATATATACAATAAAAATGATGCAAACACATAATTGATTAGATAATAACCTTAAATACTTCATTTTCAATCATCTATTTGTTTCTCGTTAAAATACTGAGTAAGATATTGAAAAGGGGAGAAGTTCTGTTTTTATTGCATATATCGACGTTTCAGCCGGATTAGAGCGGTTTTACGTGTACATCTTCCATCGTTAATATAAACGGAAAATCAAGAACATTATAGTTAATTCTAATGAAAACACATTGTTTTTTTTCATTTGTATTGGAAACAACATTGTCATATGTCTTTTCTTGGATCTAAATAATATGAAACCTCGCTCTATGATTTGAAGTTAAAATCCTCAAATATGGTTATATAATGACTTTTCACGTTTTTCATGTAGTTTGATATTACGTAAATATATTCATTTTTACCAATATTTCGATACTATTTCATGTAGTATCACGATATGTGATTTGGCCTTCAAATCTCAGAATTTCGCCTAATATTGCATTTTAAGCAAGTTTTCTTGCATTTTGTTTCGTACGAAAAATCATCGAATATAGCAATATTTTGACGTTTATCATCTCCTTTTCCTTCATGTGATTTAAACAAAATATCATCGAATTAGGCAATATTTTGCCGTTTTCCACGTTTTTGTGAATTTTCAGTCCATGGGTTTTAATTCATATATATGCGATAAAAATGATGCAAACACATAATTGATTAGATAATAACCTTAAATACTTCATTTTCAATCATCTATTTGTTTCTCGTTAAAATATTGAGTAAGATATTGAAAAGGGGAGAAGTTCGGTTTTTATTGCATATATCGACGTTTCAGCCGGATTAAAGCGGTTTTACGTGTACATCTTCCCTCGTTAATATAAACGGAAAATCAAGAACATTATAGTTAATTCTAATGAAAACACATTGTTTTTTATCATTTGTATTGGAAACAACATTGTCATATGTCTTTTCTTGGATCTAAATAATATGAAACCTCGCTCTATGATTTGAAGTTAAAATCCTCAAATATGGTAATATAATGACTTTTCACGTTTTTCATGTAGTTTGATATTACGTAAATATATTCATTTTTACCAATATTTCGATACTATTTCATGTAGTATCACGATATGTGATTTGGCCTTCAAATCTCAGAATTTCGCATAACATTGCATTTTAAGCAAGTTTTCTTGCATTTTGTTTCGTACGGAAAATCATCGAATTTAGCAATATTTTGACGTTTATCATCCCCTTTTCCTTCATGTGATTTAAACAAAATATCATCGAATTAGGCAATATTTTGCCGTTTTCCACGTTTTTGTGAATTTTCAGTCCATGGGTATTAATTCATATATATATACGATAAAAAGATGCAAACACATAATTGATTAGATAATAACCTTAAATACTTCATTTTCAATCATCTATTTGTTTCTCGTTAAAATATTGAGTAAGATATTGAAAAGGGGAGAAGTTCGGTTTTTATTGCATATATCGACGTTTCAGCCGGATTAAAGCGGTTTTACGTGTACATCTTCCCTCGTTAATATAAACGGAAAATCAAGAACATTATAGTTAATACTAATGAAAACACATTGTTTTTTATCATTTGTATTGGAAACAACATTGTCATATGTCTTTTCTTGGAACTAAATAATACGAAACCTCGCTCTATGATTTGGAGTTAAAATCCTCAAATATGGTTATATAGGTACTTTTTTCACGTTTTTCATGTAGTTTGATATTACGTAAATATATTCATTTTTACCAATATTTCGATACTATTTCATGTAGTATCACGATATGTGATTTGGCCTTCAAATCTCAGAATTTCGCATAATATTGCATTTTAAGCAAGTTTTCTTGCATTTTGCTTCGTACGAAAAATCATCGAATTTAGCAATATTTTAACGTTTATCATATCCTTTTCCTTCATGTGATTTAAACAAAATATCATCGAATTAGGCAATATTTTGCCGTTTTCCACGTTTTTGTGAATTTTCCGTCCATGGGTATTAATTCATATATATATACAATAAAAATTATGCAAACACATAATTGATTAGATAATAACCTTAAATACTTCATTTTCAATCATCTATTTGTTTCTCGTTAAAATACTGAGTAAGATATTGAAAAGGGGAGAAGTTCTGTTTTTATTGCATATATCGACGTTTCAGCCGGATTAGAGCGGTTTTACGTGTACATCTTCCATCGTTAATATAAACGGAAAATCAAGAACATTATAGTTAATTCTAATGAAAACACATTGTTTTTTATCATTTGTATTGGAAACAACATTGTCATATGTCTTTTCTTGGATCTAAATAATATGAAACCTCGCTCTATGATTTGAAGTTAAAATCCTCAAATATGGTTATATAATGACTTTTCACGTTTTTCATGTAGTTTGATATTACGTAAATATATTCATTTTTACCAATATTTCGATACTATTTCATGTAGTATCACGATATGTGATTTGGCCTTCAAATCTCAGAATTTCGCATAATATTGCATTTTAAGCAAGTTTTCTTGCATTTTGTTTCGTACGGAAAATCATCGAATTTAGCAATATTTTGACGTTTATCATCCCCTTTTCCTTCATGTGATTTAAACAAAATATCATCGAATTAGGCAATATTTTGCCGTTTTCCACGTTTTTGTGAATTTTCAGTCCATGGGTATTAATTCATATATATATACGATAAAAATGATGCAAACACATAATTGATTAGATAATAATAACCTTAAGTACTTCATTTTCAATCATCTATTTGTTTCTCGTTAAAATACTGAGTAAGATATTGAAAAGGGGAGAAGTTCGGTTTTTATTGCATATATCGACGTTTCAGCCGGATTAGAGCGGTTTTACGTATACATCTTCCATCGTTAATATAAACGGAAAATCAAGAACATTATAGTTAATTCTAATGAAAACACATTGTTTTTTATCATTTGTATTGGAAACAACATTGTCATATGTTTTTTCTTGGTACTAAATAATACGAAACCTCGCTCTATGATTTGAAGTTAAAATCCTCAAATATGATTATATAGTGACTTTTTTCACGTTTTTCATGTAGTTTGATATTACGTAAATATATTCATTTTTACCAATATTTCGATACTATTTCATGTAGTATCACGATATGTGATTTGGCCTTCAAATCTCAGAATTTCGCATAATATTGCATTTTAAGCAATTTTTCTTGCATTTTGTTTCGTACGAAAAATCATCGAATATAGCAATATTTTGACGTTTATCATCTCCTTTTCCTTCATGTGATTTAAACAAAATATCATCGAATTAGGCAATATTTTGCCGTTTTCTACGTTTTTGTGAATTTTCAGTCCATGGGTTTTAATTCATATATATGCGATAAAAATGATGCAAACACATAATTGATTAGATAATAACCTTAAATACTTCATTTTCAATCACCTATTTGTTTCTCGTTAAAATACTGAGTAAGATATTGAAAAGGGGAGAAGTTCGGTTTTTATTGAATATATCGACGTTTCAGCCGGATTAAAGCGGTTTTACGTGTACATCTTCCCTCGTTAATATAAACGGAAAATCAAGAACATTATAGTTAATTCTAATGAAAACACATTGTTTTTTATCATTTGTATTGGAAACAACATTGTCATATGTCTTTTCTTGGAACTAAATAATACGAAACCTCGCTCTATGATTTGAAGTTAAAATCCTCAAATATGGTTATATAGGTAATTTTTTCACGTTTTTCATGTAGTTTGATATTACGTAAATATATTCATTTTTACCAATATTTCGATACTATTTCATGTAGTATCGCGATATGTGATTTGGCCTTCAAATCTCAGAATTTCGCATAATATTGCATTTTAAGCAAGTTTTCTTGCATTTTGTTTCGTACGAAAAATCATCGAATTTAGCAATATTTTGACGTTTATCATCTCCTTTTCCTTCATGTGATTTAAACAAAATATCATCGAATTAGGCAATATTTTGCAGTTTTCCACGTTTTTGTGAATTTTCCGTCCATGGGTATTAATTCATATATATATACGATAAAAATGATGCAAACACATAATTGATTAGATAATAACCTTAAATACCTCATTTTCAATCATCTATTTGTTTCTCGTTAAAATACTGAGTAAGATATTGAAAAGGGAAGAAGTTCTGTTTTTATTGCATATATCGACGTTTCAGCCGGATTAGAGCGGTTTTACGTGTACATCTTCCATCGTTAATATAAACGGAAAATCAAGAACATTATAGTTAATTCTAATGAAAACACATTGTTTTTTATCATTTGTATTGGAAACAACATTGTCATATGTCTTTTCTTGGATCTAAATAATACGAAACCTCGCTCTATGATTTGAAGTTAAAATCCTCAAATATGGTTATATAGTGACTTTTCACGTTTTTCATGTAGTTTGATATTACGTAAATATATTCATTTTTACCAATATTTCGATACTATTTCATGTAGTATCACGATATGTGATTTGGCCTTCAAATCTCAGAATTTCGCATAATATTGCATTTTAAGCAAGTTTTCTTGCATTTTGTTTCGTACGAAAAATCATCGAATATAGCAATATTTTGACGTTTATCATCTCCTTTTCCTTCATGTGATTTAAACAAAATATCATCGAATTAGGCAATATTTTGCCGTTTTCCACGTTTTTGTGAATTTTCAGTCCATGGGTTTTAATTCATATATATACGATAAAAATGATGCAAACACATAATTGATTAGATAATGACCTTAAATACTTCATTTTCAATCATCAATTTGTTTCTCGTTAAAATACTGAGAAAGATATTGAAAAGGGGAGAAGTTCGGTTTTTATTGCATATATCGACGTTTCAGCCGGATTAGAGCGGTTTTACGTGTACATCCTCCATCGTTAATATAAACGGAAAATCAAGAACATTATAGTTAATTTTAATGAAAACACATTGTTTTTTATCATTTGTATTGGAAACAACATTGTCATATGTCTTTTCTTGGATCTAAATAATACGAAACCTCGCTCTATGATTTGAAGTTAAAATCCTCAAATATGGTTATATAGTGACTTTTTTCACGTTTTTCATGTAGTTTGATATTACGTAAATATATTCATTTTTACCAATATTTCGATACTATTTCATGTAGTATCACGATATGTGATTTGGCCTTCAAATCTCAGAATTTCGCATAATATTGCATTTTAAGCAAGTTTTCTTGCATTTTGTTTCGTACGAAAAATCATTGAATATAGCAATATTTTGACGTTTATCATCTCCTTTTCCTTCATGTGATTTAAACAAAATATCATCTAATTAGGCAATATTTTGCCGTTTTCCACGTTTTTGTGAATTTTCAGTCCATGGGTTTTAATTCATATATATACGATAAAAATGATGCAAACACATAATTGATTAGATAATAACCTTAAATACTTCATTTTCAATCATCTATTTGTTTCTCGTTAAAATACTGAGTAAGATATTGAAAAGGGGAGAAGTTCGGTTTTTATTGCATATATCGACGTTTCAGCCGGATTAGAGCGGTTTTACGTGTACATCTTCCATCGTTAATATAAACGGAAAATCAAGAACATTATAGTTAATTCTAATGAAAACACATTGTTTTTTATCATTTGTATTGGAAACAACATTGTCATATGTCTTTTCTTGGATCTAAATAATACGAAACCGCGCTCTATGATTTGAAGTTAAAATCCTCAAATATGATTATATAGTGACTTTTTTCACGTTTTTTATGTAGTTTGATATTACGTAAATATATTCATTTTTACCAATATTTCGATACTATTTCATGTAGTATCACGATATGTGATTTGGCCTTCAAATCTCAGAATTTCGCATAATATTGCATTTTAAGCATGTTTTCTTGCATTTTGTTTCGTACGAAAAATCATCGAATATAGCAATATTTTGACGTTTATCATCTCCTTTTCCTTCATGTGATTTAAACAAAATATCATCGAATTAGGCAATATTTTGCCGTTTTCCACGTTTTTGTGAATTTTCAGTCCATGGGTTTTAATTCATATATATACGATAAAAATGATGCAAACACATAATTGATTAGATAATAACCTTAAATACTTCATTTTCAATCATCTATTTGTTTCTCGTTAAAATACTGAGTAAGATATTGAAAAGGGGAGAAGTTCGGTTTTTATTGCATATATCGACGTTTCAGCCGGATTAGAGCGGTTTTACGTGTACATCTTCCATCGTTAATATAAACGGAAAATCAAGAACATTATAGTTAATTCTAATGAAAACACATTGTTTTTTATCATTTGTATTGGAAACAACATTGTCATATGTCTTTTCTTGGATCTAAATAATACGAAACCTCGCTCTATGATTTGAAGTTAAAATCCTCAAATATGGTTATATAGTGACTTTTTTCACGTTTGTCATGTAGTTTGATATTACGTAAATATATTCATTTTTACCAATATTTCGATACTATTTCATGTAGTATCACGATATGTGATTTGGCCTTCAAATCTCAGACTTTCGCATAATATTGCATTTTAAGCAAGTTTTCTTGCATTTTGTTTCGTACGAAAAATCATCGAATATAGCAATATTTTGACGTTTATCATCTCCTTTTCCTTCATGTGATTTAAACAAAATATAATCGAATTAGGCAATATTTTGCCGTTTTCCACGTTTTTGTGAATTTTCAGTCCATGGGTTTTAATTCATATTAATACGATAAAAATGATGCAAACACATAATTGATTAGATAATAACCTTAAATACTTCATTTTCAATCATCTATTTGTTTCTCGTAAAAATACTGAGTAAGATATTGAAAAGGGGAGAAGTTCGGTTTTTATTGCATATATCGACGTTTCAGCCGGATTAAAGCGGATTTACGTGTACATCTTCCCTCGTTAATATAAACGGAAAATCAAGAACATTATAGTTAACTCTAATGAAAACACATTGTTTTTTATCATTTGTATTGGAAACAACATTGTCATATGTCTTTTCTTGGATCTAAATAATACGAAACCGCGCTCTATGATTTGAAGTTAAAATCCTCAAATATGATTATATAGTGACTTTTTTCACGTTTTTTATGTAGTTTGATATTACGTAAATATATTCATTTTTACCAATATTTCGATACTATTTCATGTAGTATCACGATATGTGATTTGGCCTTCAAATCTCAGAATTTCGCATAATATTGCATTTTAAGCAAGTTTTCTTGCATTTTGTTTCGTACGAAAAATCATCGAATATAGCAATATTTTGACGTTTATCATCTCCTTTTCCTTCATGTGATTTAAACAAAATATCATCGAATTAGGCAATATTTTGCCGTTTTCCACGTTTTTGTGAATTTTCAGTCCATGGGTTTTAATTCATATATATACGATAAAAATGATGCAAACACATAATTGATTAGATAATAACCTTAAATACTTCATTTTCAATCATCTATTTGTTTCTCGTTAAAATACTGAGTAAGATATTGAAAAGGGGAGAAGTTCGGGTTTTTTTGCATATATCGACGTTTCAGCCGGATTAGAGCGGTTTTACGTGTACATCTTCCCTCGTTAATATAAACGGAAAATCAAGAACATTATAGTTAATTCTAATGAAAACACATTGTTTTTTATCATTTGTATTGGAAACAACATTGTCATATGTCTTTTCTTGGATCTAAATAATACGAAACCTCGCTCTATGATTTGAAGTTAAAATCCTCAAATATGGTTATATAGTGACTTTTCACGTTTTTCATGTAGTTTGATATTACGTAAATATATTCATTTTTACCAATATTTCGATACTATTTCATGTAGTATCACGATATGTGATTTGGCCTTCAAATCTCAGAATTTCGCATAATATTGCATTTTAAGCAAGTTTTCTTGCATTTTGTTTCGTACGAAAAATCATCGAATATAGCAATATTTTGACGTTTATCATCTCCTTTTCCTTCATGTGATTCAAACAAAATATCATCGAATTAGGCAATATTTTGCCGTTTTCCACGTTTTTGTGAATTTTCAGTCCATGGGTTTTAATTCATGTTAATACGATAAAAATGATGCAAACACATAATAGATTAGATAATAACCTTAAATACTTCATTTTCAATCATCTATTTGTTTCTCGTTAAAATACTGAGTAAGATATTGAAAAGGGGAGAAGTTCGGTTTTTATTGCATATATCGACGTTTCAGCCGGATTAAAGCGGATTTACGTGTACATCTTCCCTCGTTAATATAAACGGAAAATCAAGAACATTATAGTTAACTCTAATGAAAACACATTGTTTTTTATCATTTGTATTGGAAACAACATTGTCATATGTCTTTTCTTGGAACTAAATAATACGAAACCTCGCTCTATGATTTGAAGTTAAAATCCTCAAATATGGTTATATAGTGACTTTTTCCACGTTTTTCATGTAGTTTGATATTACGTAAATATATTCATTTTTACCAATATTTCGATACTATTTCATGTAGTATCACGATATGTGATTTGGCCTTCAAATCTCAGAATTTCGCATAATATTGCATTTTAAGCAAGTTTTCTTGCATTATGCTTAGTACGAAAAATCATCGAATTTAGCAATATTTTAACGTTTATCATCTCCTTTTCCTTCATGTGATTTAAACAAAATATCATCGAATTAGGCAATATTTTGCCGTTTTCCACGTTTTTGTGAATTTTCAGTCCATGGGTTTTAATTCATATATATACGATAAAAATGATGCAAACACATAATTGATTAGATAATAACCTTAAATAATTCATTTTCAATCATCTATTTGTTTCTCGTTAAAATACTGAGTAAGATATTGAAAAGGGGAGAAGTTCGGTTTTTATTGCATATATCGACGTTTCAGCCGGATTAGAGCGGTTTTACGTGTACATCTTCCATCGTTAATATAAACGGAAAATCAAGAACATTATAGTTAATTCTAATGAAAACACATTGTTTTTTATCATTTGTATTGGAAACAACATTGTCATATGTCTTTTCTTGGATCTAAATAATACGAAACCGCGCTCTATGATTTGAAGTTAAAATCCTCAAATATGATTATATAGTGACTTTTTTCACGTTTTTTATGTAGTTTGATATTACGTAAATATATTCATTTTTACCAATATTTCGATACTATTTCATGTAGTATCACGATATGTGATTTGGCCTTCAAATCTCAGAATTTCGCATAATATTGCATTTTAAGCAAGTTTTCTTGCATTTTGTTTCGTACGAAAAATCATCGAATATAGCAATATTTTGACGTTTATCATCTCCTTTTCCTTCATGTGATTTAAACAAAATATCATCGAATTAGGCAATATTTTGCCGTTTTCCACGTTTTTGTGAATTTTCAGTCCATGGGTTTTAATTCATATATATACGATAAAAATGATGCAAACACATAATTGATTAGATAATAACCTTAAATACTTCATTTTCAATCATCTATTTGTTTCTCGTTAAAATACTGAGTAAGATATTGAAAAGGGGAGAAGTTCGGGTTTTTTTGCATATATCGACGTTTCAGCCGGATTAGAGCGGTTTTACGTGTACATCTTCCCTCGTTAATATAAACGGAAAATCAAGAACATTATAGTTAATTCTAATGAAAACACATTGTTTTTTATCATTTGTATTGGAAACAACATTGTCATATGTCTTTTCTTGGATCTAAATAATACGAAACCTCGCTCTATGATTTGAAGTTAAAATCCTCAAATATGGTTATATAGTGACTTTTCACGTTTTTCATGTAGTTTGATATTACGTAAATATATTCATTTTTACCAATATTTCGATACTATTTCATGTAGTATCACGATATGTGATTTGGCCTTCAAATCTCAGAATTTCGCATAATATTGCATTTTAAGCAAGTTTTCTTGCATTTTGTTTCGTACGAAAAATCATCGAATATAGCAATATTTTGACGTTTATCATCTCCTTTTCCTTCATGTGATTTAAACAAAATATCATCGAATTAGGCAATATTTTGCCTTTTTCCACGTTTTTGTGAATTTTCAGTCCATGGGTTTTAATTCATATATATACGATAAAAATGATGCAAACACATAATTGATTAGATAATAACCTTAAATAATTCATTTTCAATCATCTATTTGTTTCTCGTTAAAATACTGAGTAAGATATTGAAAAGGGGAGAAGTTCGGTTTTTATTGCATATATCGACGTTTCAGCCGGATTAGAGCGGTTTTACGTGTACATCTTCCATCGTTAATATAAACGGAAAATCAAGAACATTATAGTTAATTCTAATGAAAACACATTGTTTTTTATCATTTGTATTGGAAACAACATTGTCATATGTCTTTTCTTGGATCTAAATAATACGAAACCGCGCTCTATGATTTGAAGTTAAAATCCTCAAATATGATTATATAGTGACTTTTTTCACGTTTTTCATGTAGTTTGATATTACGTAAATATATTCATTTTTACCAATATTTCGATACTATTTCATGTAGTATCACGATATGTGATTTGGCCTTCAAATCTCAGAATTTCGAATAATATTGCATTTTAAGCAAGTTTTCTTGCATTTTGCTTCGTACGAAAAATCATCGAATTTAGCAATATTTTAACGTTTATCATCTCCTTTTCCTTCATGTGATTTAAACAAAATATCATCGAATTAGGCAATATTTTGCCGTTTTCCACGTTTTCGTGAATTTTCCGTCCATGGGTATTAATTCATATATATATATATATGATAAAAATGATGCAAACACATAATTGATTAGATAATAACCTTAAATACTTCATTTTCGATCATCTATTTTTTTCTCGTTAAAATACTGAGTAAGATATTGAAAAGGGGAGAAGTTCTGTTTTTATTGCATATATCGACGTTTCAGCCGGATTAGAGCGGTTTTACGTGTACATCTTCCATCGTTAATATAAACGGAAAATCAAGAACATTATAGTTAATTCTAATGAAAACACATTGTTTTTTATCATTTGTATTGGAAACAACATTGTCATATGTCTTTTCTTGGATCTAAATAATACGAAACCTCGCTCTATGATTTGAAGTTAAAATCCTCAAATATGGTTATATAGTGACTTTTCACGTTTTTCATGTAGTTTGATATTACGTAAATATATTCATTTTTACCAATATTTCGATACTATTTCATGTAGTATCACGATATGTGATTTGGCCTTCAAATCTCAGAATTTCGCATAATATTGCATTTTAAGCAAGTTTTCTTGCATTTTGTTTCGTACGAAAAATCATCGAATATAGCAATATTTTGACGTTTATCATCTCCTTTTCCTTCATGTGATTTAAACAAAATATCATCGAATTAGGCAATTTTTTGCCGTTTTCCACGTTTTTGTGAATTTTCAGTCCATGGGTTTTAATTCATATATATACGATAAAAATGATGCAAACACATAATTGATTAGATAATGACCTTAAATACTTCATTTTCAATCATCAATTTGTTTCTCGTTAAAATACTGAGAAAGATATTGAAAAGGGGAGAAGTTCGGTTTTTATTGCATATATCGACGTTTCAGCCGGATTAGAGCGGTTTTACGTGTACATCCTCCATCGTTAATATAAACGGAAAATCAAGAACATTATAGTTAATTTTAATGAAAACACATTGTTTTTTATCATTTGTATTGGAAACAACATTGTCATATGTCTTTTCTTGGATCTAAATAATACGAAACCTCGCTCTATGATTTGAAGTTAAAATCCTCAAATATGGTTATATAGTGACTTTTTTCACGTTTTTCATGTAGTTTGATATTACGTAAATATATTCATTTTTACCAATATTTCGATACTATTTCATGTAGTATCACGATATGTGATTTGGCCTTCAAATCTCAGAATTTCGCATAATATTGCATTTTAAGCAAGTTTTCTTGCATTTTGTTTCGTACGAAAAATCATTGAATATAGCAATATTTTGACGTTTATCATCTCCTTTTCCTTCATGTGATTTAAACAAAATATCATCTAATTAGGCAATATTTTGCCGTTTTCCACGTTTTTGTGAATTTTCAGTCCATGGGTTTTAATTCATATATATACGATAAAAATGATGCAAACACATAATTGATTAGATAATAACCTTAAATACTTCATTTTCAATCATCTATTTGTTTCTCGTTAAAATACTGAGTAAGATATTGAAAAGGGGAGAAGTTCGGTTTTTATTGCATATATCGACGTTTCAGCCGGATTAGAGCGGTTTTACGTGTTGTGACGGTAACGCGTTGGTGTTCGGCTGTTTAAGGCTAGGGGTATGGCCTCGTCACATAGTTATAAAAAAAAAAATAGAAAAAACTGGAACTTCGTCTGTGGTAAGGTAAGGAGAAGACACACAAAACACAAGTAAACTTTAACAATGAAATTTTAATTACGTTAAATAAATCAAAACATGAAAATAATGCACAAACAAATATGTATAATAAAATCAATGAATCAAAAATAATAAGAATACTTAAATGACACAATGAAAAGTTACGTTAAGGCAAAATAACAAGAAGTGCAACAAAAGTTAAGTGGGAGGTGCTGGAATATTGGCTTAAAGCCACCACTCTTCTCAGTACACGCTAGAGTCTAGCTGGGAGGAGTGCTGGCCACGAAAGCACTGAACATTCTGAGGACTGATGTTGGGGCGACCCCAGACATCAGGTAGTATTGGGGGGGGCGAGGCAGGTGCAGCCAGACCGGCGACCAATCAGCGGAGCCGTAGCGATCAACGGGTAGTTTGGTGGTTGGAGTTCGAACAGGTGGCTGGCTGCATACGTTTTGCTCACCCTGGCAAGCCTTGCTGGTGTTGTTGTCGTTGTTGGACATTTCTTCCATAGTCTTTTTATATAATTGTGAAGACGTAATTATGGAGGGAAGAGCAGGCTCAATCTCTTGAAGGAGATTATCGTCACAACTCTCCCCCGAAGCCTGCGGTTCTGGAAGAAGTACGTCGTTATGTGGTGAAGTAATGGATGGAGTTGCTTCTACTTCATAAACTCTGGAGAGATCATGGGCTAAGATGTTGTCAGACTCTTGGTATAGCGTGTCTCCAGGTTGAATTTCTGCAGTTAGCAAGCCCATAGTAGAAGACGTTGAGATGAGAAGTGGGCGTGCTGCCGGAGGTGTAGGGTGGTGTGGTCCGTATTGATGGTGGACCGAGCACTTTTCAGGTGTGGAGTGAAGTGCTGAAGCTTCAGGATGAGGAAGAGTAGCTCCTTGCCAATTGTTCCGTCGTTCCTTGTAGCAGTAGTCGCTGACAGGTGTATTCTTCTCGCCTCGTTGCTGCATCACGACACCACCATCGTCGGTACCATTGGCGTCGACATGGAGGATGTAGGGCTTATCTGACGAGGTGAGAGTGGAATTAGAAGAGGGCATAGGAGCACGAGTATTATCCTGAAAGCATTTGGGAAGATCATTAAGGATTTTGGAATTAGAAAGCGCCGACTCCTTGTCAGTGCTTTCGGGAGAAGAAGCCGGGATGGTCTCACTGTGGATGTAGGGTTCTGTGAAGGTAGAACAATTAATCAAGACAGTGGGAGGAGTACCATTATATTGCTTCAGGAGGTTGACGTGGCACAGCTGGGTCTTCCGCCGCCTATCTGGAGTCTCTATGACGTATGTGTTGTTGCTTCTGCACTCTTTGACGCAGTAGGGTCCTGAAAATCTGTTTTGTAAAGGTGAACCTGGGATAGGGAAATAGGCAAGGACGAAGTCTCCCGGCTTGAATTTTCTTACTTTGCTGGTCTGGTCGTAATGAGTCTTCATTCTCACCTGGGCTTTCAATAGATTATCATGAGCAAAGCGGTGGACTCTCTCTAGAATGTGCTGAAGGTTTTGAAGAAACTGGGGCACATTCTGATGCTCACTGAAGGTGGCATCTCTGAGAGAGTCTTTGAAAGCCTTAAGGGGAGTACGGCACTTACGGCCGTAGAGCATCTCATAAGGAGATACTCCTAGGGACTCATTGGGGAGACTTCTGAAAATACACATTATTAGGTCAATCTGCTTATCCCAATCCTTCGAGGTTTCACTTCAAAACTTTTTCAAGAGTGCTTTGATGGTCTGATGACTACGTTCAAGAGAACCCTGTGAAGCAGGATGATAGGGGCTGGACAATACCTGTTTGATGTTGAACTCCTCCAATGTCCTTTTGAAGAGATCACTGGTGAAGTTGGTGCCACAGTCACTTTGAATCTCCCTGGGAAATCCGTATTGAGTGAAGATCTTCAATAGATGTTTGATAACCGTAGCAGCCGTGATGTTCTTCACTGGAACTGCTATGGGAAATCTGGTGGTAGGACACAGGATGGTTAGGATGTAGGCGTTACCTGAACTGGTCCGAGGTAAAGGACCAACACAGTCTATTATGAGTCTGTGGAAAGGTTCCGCAGGCACCTGTATGGGAATCAGTGGTGCTCTGGGAATGGAGACGTTCGGTTTGCCTGCCATCTGACATGTATGACACTGTTTTACGTACTGTTTGACGTTGTTTACCATACCTGGCCAGTAGTAGTCTTGGCGAATCCCATGGTAAGTCTTGTTGAAGCCGTAGTGGGAGAATGCTCCGTGGGCCAGGTGTAGAATAGTGGGCCGCAGGCTGGTGGGAATCACAAGTTGTTCGGTGTTGGCCCAATCGTCCTCCTCCTTCAGTTTACTGGGTCTATATCTGCGGTAGAGCAAGTCGTTCTCTAGGAAGAACCCAGGAATACTGTCGGGTTGAGTCTCAGCCTGGAAAAACAATGGTGTTAAAGTAAGATCTTCCCTCTGCAACTTACGGAACTCCAACTTGGTCAGATGCGGGGGTAGTTTCTGAGGGTCTTGAGGGACAGCGGTAGCAGTAGAGTCAGCTGGCTGTGGACGTGCGGCTTGTGCACGGGTGGTCACGAGAACCGGAGGAGAAACTTCACTCTCTTGAACCTCTGCTGGAACATACTCAAGAATAGGGTTACTTGGCACAGAGTTACACACCTGGGGTTTGTCCATGACGATCAGGTTGGTCGGTTGCAGGTCTTCTGCCAAGTCGTTGCCTAGGAGAAGTTGCACTCCAGGCATGGGAAAAGGCTTTTCCCTGACGGCGACTTGGACTTCCCCGTTCACGTAGGGACAATCCAGGTGGACTCTGGCGAGAGGGTATGGAGTGGTAGCAGTGAGGTCAGTGATGAAGACTGTTTCCCCGGTGTAGACTATGTTGGGCACAGCCGACTTCAAGATGATCGATTGTAGAGCCGCTGTGTCCCTCAAGATCTTCAATTTGAAACGTCCCTCCGGATTTGAACCGTTGGCAGAGACAGTTCCAGTATACAGGTGGTTACTGAAAAGAGAAAGATCATTAACATCAACACCAACATTCATCACAGGCTTACCGGACTTAGGAGGAGTTGGTTTGGGTCGTTGTTGGTCAGTGGTTCCCTTGTATTGAGACTTACCACACTTGTCTATGGTATGTCCATAGAGTCTACAATACTTGCAGTACAGTTGTGAACCAGCTTGATCGGGGCTCACCTTCTCGTAACTGTACCACGACTTCTTACTGGAGGATGGTTCAGGTGTCAGCCGGTGGATGAGGCTGTAAGTGTCAGCCGACTTAGCACACTTCAGGTAGTCGGTTTCTTCTTTATCTGCTAAGTAGAGGCGGACAGGAGGCGGCACACGTCTCAAGAATTCTTCAACAAGCATCAGGTTGACGAGTTCTGTAAAAGTAGAGACATGTGCTGCTTCCAGCCATTTCATGAAATACCTCCGTTTCGTGTTAGCAAACTCAAGGAAGGTAGTGGTACTTGCCTTCAGGTGGTCACGGAATTTCCTTCTATAACTTTCAGTAGAGAGGAGGTAGGCGTCCAACACTGCTTGTTTCAGAGTGTAGTAGTCATTCTCAGACGCCAAAGTACTGAGTGTGACTGCAGCTCTACCTGTAAGATGGACTCTGAGAAGTGTGGCCCATTTGTTGACAGGCCAACTGAGTTGATTAGCAAGGGTTTCAAAGGTGGTGAAAAAAACATCAACTTCTGCTTCTACAAAGGATGGCATTAACTTACTTGCATGTGATATATTAAAACTGACGGGAAGATTGGCAGTAGCTTGCTGGCGTTGAGTGAAGTGTGAAGTTTCCAAGGAGATTTCGCGTTGACGACACTCTAGAGCCAGAGTCGCTTGTTGCTTGTCATGTTCGCGTTGCATCTCCAACTCGCGTCGTTTGGTTTCAAGCTGTACTCGTTCCCGCTCCTGGAGTAGTGCAACCTCACGTTCTTGTTCGTCTCTCCTCAAGGCAGCTTCACGTTCTCTGAGGGTGATTTCTCGTTCTTGTTCTTCCCTCCTCAAAGCAGCTTCGCGTTCTTGTTCTTCTCTTCGTATGGCAGCAGCTCGTTCTTGTTGTTCGAGGGCTTCCCTTTGCTGCTCACGTTCAATCTTGGCCAGCTCTAGTTTGAGTTTCAGCGTTGCCAAATCAGTTTTATCTGCAATATAGTAAGTTTCATGAGTTTCAGAGTCTATCTTACCTTGCTCTAAATAGTAATCCAGCAACAGGTTGTGTAGGTCATTTTTGTTGGCTTGGTAGGGAACTTCTAGTTGATACTCATGTGCAAGAGTTTGTAATTCAGTCCTCTTGGCACGACTTAAAGTCCCTATTTCACCTGCTGGATTTGCACGGAAAGTTTGGAGACGAAACATGGTGAAATTAGCAAATAAAGGTACACGAATGTTCAGTAGTGAAATGTCAGAAACAGGACAACGTGGCAACTGGTACCTATCCTGTGTGATCTTTAACAATTAACGTTAAGTGAAAGATATTAAATGATTAAATTAAATCAAGGGCGCAGGAAATCTTGTACCCGGTACTCATGTAAGAGAATAAGGGCAAGAAAATCCTACTAACAAATGAAACAAAGTTTCGAAAACAAATGAAACAGTTAAATGCTTCAAAAGTAAAATTGGTAGTCCAAGGATGTAGGCATACCTTGCCAAGTCTCTATAGGACATAAAGCAAGTTTTTCCCACTGAATTTAATATGATACTTACAGAATTAGCGAACTTTTGTGCTCTGAAAAAATAAGCTAATTCCCTACCGTTGTATGTATCATCATCTCTGACTGACGTGTAGGGGTGCGAGGTGTCAACTGGTGACGAGAACTGCTGCTGAGGTCCCAATTCAGCAACTAAAGTTCGAGCTAGAGGAACTATGGCCCTCTTTATCCTCCTACAGTCAGATTGCAGAAGATTGGGTACTCTTGACCCGGGGCAGACCACAGTACCAGGGTACCAATATGATGATCTGTCAGAATGAGAAATATTCAAGGGACATAGATGGTAAATACGAGTAATAACAAGGAGGGAGAGATGACCAATTAAGAGTATGACTGCGGCCTACAGTCACCACGTAATCCAAAGTTGTCTCACCTTCACTAATGTTACTCTCGTAATGCACAATACACCGCACCTTATAAAAAATGAAATTGAATGAAAAATAGTAAAGCTACGTTAACCAAGTTAAATACGCTTACCATAAATTACCACTTGGCACCAGTACCTGAGTGAAGCTCCTAGGACAGGCCCCCATATAACTTGTGACGGTAACGCGTTGGTGTTCGGCTGTTTAAGGCTAGGGGTATGGCCTCGTCACATAGTTATAAAAAAAAAAAATAGAAAAAACTGGAACTTCGTCTGTGGTAAGGTAAGGAGAAGACACACAAAACACAAGTAAACTTTAACAATGAAATTTTAATTACGTTAAATAAATCAAAACATGAAAATAATGCACAAACAAATATGTATAATAAAATCAATGAATCAAAAATAATAAGAATACTTAAATGACACAATGAAAAGTTACGTTAAGGCAAAATAACAAGAAGTGCAACAAAAGTTAAGTGGGAGGTGCTGGAATATTGGCTTAAAGCCACCACTCTTCTCAGTACACGCTAGAGTCTAGCTGGGAGGAGTGCTGGCCACGAAAGCACTGAACATTCTGAGGACTGATGTTGGGGCGACCCCAGACATCAGGTAGTATTGGGGGGGGCGAGGCAGGTGCAGCCAGACCGGCGACCAATCAGCGGAGCCGTAGCGATCAACGGGTAGTTTGGTGGTTGGAGTTCGAACAGGTGGCTGGCTGCATACGTTTTGCTCACCCTGGCAAGCCTTGCTGGTGTTGTTGTCGTTGTTGGACATTTCTTCCATAGTCTTTTTATATAATTGTGAAGACGTAATTATGGAGGGAAGAGCAGGCTCAATCTCTTGAAGGAGATTATCGTCACAGTGTACATCTTCCATCGTTAATATAAACGGAAAATCAAGAACATTATAGTTAATTCTAATGAAAACACATTGTTTTTTATCATTTGTATTGGAAACAACATTGTCATATGTCTTTTCTTGGATCTAAATAATACGAAACCGCGCTCTATGATTTGAAGTTAAAATCCTCAAATATGATTATATAGTGACTTTTTTCACGTTTTTTATGTAGTTTGATATTACGTAAATATATTCATTTTTACCAATATTTCGATACTATTTCATGTAGTATCACGATATGTGATTTGGCCTTCAAATCTCAGAATTTCGCATAATATTGCATTTTAAGCAAGTTTTCTTGCATTATGCTTAGTACGAAAAATCATCGAATTTAGCAATATTTTAACGTTTATCATCTCCTTTTCCTTCATGTGATTTAAACAAAATATCATCGAATTAGGCAATATTTTGCCGTTTTCCACGTTTTTGTGAATTTTCAGTCCATGGGTTTTAATTCATATATATACGATAAAAATGATGCAAACACATAATTGATTAGATAATAACCTTAAATACTTCATTTTCAATCATCTATTTGTTTCTCGTTAAAATACTGAGTAAGATATTGAAAAGGGGAGAAGTTCGGTTTTTATTGCATATATCGACGTTTCAGCCGGATTAGAGCGGTTTTACGTGTACATCTTCCATCGTTAATATAAACGGAAAATCAAGAACATTATAGTTAATTCTAATGAAAACACATTGTTTTTTATCATTTGTATTGGAAACAACATTGTCATATGTCTTTTCTTGGATCTAAATAATACGAAACCTCGCTCTATGATTTGAAGTTAAAATCCTCAAATATGGTTATATAGTGACTTTTTCACGTTTGTCATGTAGTTTGATATTACGTAAATATATTCATTTTTACCAATATTTCGATACTATTTCATGTAGTATCACGATATGTGATTTGGCCTTCAAATCTCAGAATTTCGCATAATATTGCATTTTAAGCAAGTTTTCTTGCATTTTGTTTCGTACGAAAAATCATCGAATATAGCAATATTTTGACGTTTATCATCTCCTTTTCCTTCATGTGATTTAAACAAAATATCATCGAATTAGGCAATATTTTGCAGTTTTCCACGTTTTTGTGAATTTTCAGTCCATGGGTTTTAATTCATATTAATACGATAAAAATGATGCAAACACATAATTGATTAGATAATAACCTTAAATACTTCATTTTCAATCATCTATTTGTTTCTCGTTAAAATACTGAGTAAGATATTGAAAAGGGGAGAAGTTCGGTTTTTATTGCATATATCGACGTTTCAGCCGGATTAAAGCGGATTTACGTGTACATCTTCCCTCGTTAATATAAACGGAAAATCAAGAACATTATAGTTAACTCTAATGAAAACACATTGTTTTTTATCATTTGTATTGGAAACAACATTGTCATATGTCTTTTCTTGGAACTAAATAATACGAAACCTAGCTCTATGATTTGAAGTTAAAATCCTCAAATATGGTTATATAGTGACTTTTTCCACGTTTTTCATGTAGTTTGATATTACGTAAATATATTCATTTTTACCAATATTTCGATACTATTTCATGTAGTATCACGATATGTGATTTGGCCTTCAAATCTCAGAATTTCGCATAATATTGCATTTTAAGCAAGTTTTCTTGCATTATGCTTAGTACGAAAAATCATCGAATTTAGCAATATTTTAACGTTTATCATCTCCTTTTCCTTCATGTGATTTAAACAAAATATCATCGAATTAGGCAATATTTTGCCGTTTTCCACGTTTTTGTGAATTTTCAGTCCATGGGTTTTAATTCATATATATACGATAAAAATGATGCAAACACATAATTGATTAGATAATAACCTTAAATACTTCATTTTCAATCATCTATTTGTTTGCTGTACACCGAGAACTTCAACAAGATCTTGTAGATCTGAGGCAAAGTGAAATTGACACCAGTAATTCCATCTATCATCATACTATCATGCAAGAGGAGCCACACATCTATGGATCATCCAATAAAATCAGCAGACTTCTAGATGTTACTACTGCTCGGCTTAGACTCGGTTACAAGTATCTCTGGGAATTCTCATTATCTGCTGATGTAGACCTGACCAAATGTAAACTGTGTCAACAAAATTATTCGCACACCCTCCGTCACTATGTGATGGAGTGCGAAAAGATACGTGAATTTAGAGACAATTCTATAACCAATGTTCCAGCGATGTGTCAATATTTCATTCAAAATGATCTGCTACCAGAAATTTTAGCCAAATATCCCCAGTTTGCTAACTGTAGGTAGTAACTAAGTGATTGTAACCTATCCACCGCTGCCCACTGGATGGGGGGCGGTGTGCAGGACAAACATATAAATTTTGACACTAGCTCTCCACATATGTCAGTTGCTTAATTTAGAACCTGTACTTGAGGTCGATCTCGAACCCATTGTTGATGTGATGACTTATATTGAATTTTGTAACTAGCTCATCAAGATTGTAACTTGCTTAGCTAAATGAATTGTGGGGTTCAGTCCCTGAGCCCATTATGTGCCTCTGTAACCCTTTCCACTACCGCCCACAGGATGGGTATGGGGTGCATAATAAATGAACTAAACTAACTAACTATTTGTTTCTCGTTAAAATACTGAGTAAGATATTGAAAAGGGGAGAAGTTCGGGTTTTTTTGCATATATCGACGTTTCAGCCGGATTAGAGCGGTTTTACGTGTACATCTTCCCTCGTTAATATAAACGGAAAATCAAGAACATTATAGTTAATTCTAATGAAAACACATTGTTTTTTATCATTTGTATTGGAAACAACATTGTCATATGTCTTTTCTTGGATCTAAATAATACGAAACCTCGCTCTATGATTTGAAGTTAAAATCCTCAAATATGGTTATATAGTGACTTTTCACGTTTTTCATGTAGTTTGATATTACGTAAATATATTCATTTTTACCAATATTTCGATACTATTTCATGTAGTATCACGATATGTGATTTGGCCTTCAAATCTCAGAATTTCGCATAATATTGCATTTTAAGCAAGTTTTCTTGCATTTTGTTTCGTACGAAAAATCATCGAATATAGCAATATTTTGACGTTTATCATCTCCTTTTCCTTCATGTGATTTAAACAAAATATCATCGAATTAGGCAATATTTTGCCGTTTTCCACGTTTTTGTGAATTTTCAGTCCATGGGTTTTAATTCATATATATACGATAAAAATGATGCAAACACATAATTGATTAGATAATAACCTTAAATACTTCATTTTCAATCATCTATTTGTTTCTCGTTAAAATACTGAGTAAGATATTGAAAAGGGGAGAAGTTCGGTTTTTATTGCATATATCGACGTTTCAGCCGGATTAGAGCGGTTTTACGTGTACATCTTCCATCGTTAATATAAACGGAAAATCAAGAACATTATAGTTTATTCTAATGAAAACACATTGTTTTTTATCATTTGTATTGGAAACAACATTGTCATATGTCTTTTCTTGGATCTAAATAATACGAAACCTCGCTCTATGATTTGAAGTTAAAATCCTCAAATATGGTTATATAGTGACTTTTTTCACGTTTGTCATGTAGTTTGATATTACGTAAATATATTCATTTTTACCAATATTTCGATACTATTTCATGTAGTATCACGATATGTGATTTGGCCTTCAAATCTCAGAATTTCGCATAATATTGCATTTTAAGCAAGTTTTCTTGCATTTTGTTTCGTACGAAAAATCATCGAATATAGCAATATTTTGACGTTTATCATCTCCTTTTCCTTCATGTGATTTAAACAAAATATCATCGAATTAGGCAATATTTTGCAGTTTTCCACTTTTTTGTGAATTTTCAGTCCATGGGTTTTAATTCATATTAATACGATAAAAATGATGCAAACACATAATTGATTAGATAATAACCTTAAATACTTCATTTTCAATCATCTATTTGTTTCTCGTTAAAATACTGAGTAAGATATTGAAAAGGGGAGAAGTTCGGTTTTTATTGCATATATCGACGTTTCAGCCGGATTAAAGCGGATTTACGTGTACATCTTCCCTCGTTAATATAAACGGAAAATCAAGAACATTATAGTTAACTCTAATGAAAACACATTGTTTTTTATCATTTGTATTGGAAACAACATTGTCATATGTCTTTTCTTGGAACTAAATAATACGAAACCTAGCTCTATGATTTGAAGTTAAAATCCTCAAATATGGTTATATAGTGACTTTTTCCACGTTTTTCATGTAGTTTGATATTACGTAAATATATTCATTTTTACCAATATTTCGATACTATTTCATGTAGTATCACGATATGTGATTTGGCCTTCAAATCTCAGAATTTCGCATAATATTGCATTTTAAGCAAGTTTTCTTGCATTATGCTTAGTACGAAAAATCATCGAATTTAGCAATATTTTAACGTTTATCATCTCCTTTTCCTTCATGTGATTTAAACAAAATATCATCGAATTAGGCAATATTTTGCCGTTTTCCACGTTTTTGTGAATTTTCAGTCCATGGGTTTTAATTCATATATATACGATAAAAATGATGCAAACACATAATTGATTAGATAATAACCTTAAATACTTCATTTTCAATCATCTATTTGTTTGCTGTACACCGAGAACTTCAACAAGATCTTGTAGATCTGAGGCAAAGTGAAATTGACACCAGTAATTCCATCTATCATCATACTATCATGCAAGAGGAGCCACACATCTATGGATCATCCAATAAAATCAGCAGACTTCTAGATGTTACTACTGCTCGGCTTAGACTCGGTTACAAGTATCTCTGGGAATTCTCATTATCTGCTGATGTAGACCTGACCAAATGTAAACTGTGTCAACAAAATTATTCGCACACCCTCCGTCACTATGTGATGGAGTGCGAAAAGATACGTGAATTTAGAGACAATTCTATAACCAATGTTCCAGCGATGTGTCAATATTTCATTCAAAATGATCTGCTACCAGAAATTTTAGCCAAATATCCCCAGTTTGCTAACTGTAGGTAGTAACTAAGTGATTGTAACCTATCCACCGCTGCCCACTGGATGGGGGGCGGTGTGCAGGACAAACATATAAATTTTGACACTAGCTCTCCACATATGTCAGTTGCTTAATTTAGAACCTGTACTTGAGGTCGATCTCGAACCCATTGTTGATGTGATGACTTATATTGAATTTTGTAACTAGCTCATCAAGATTGTAACTTGCTTAGCTAAATGAATTGTGGGGTTCAGTCCCTGAGCCCATTATGTGCCTCTGTAACCCTTTCCACTACCGCCCACAGGATGGGTATGGGGTGCATAATAAATGAACTAAACTAACTAACTATTTGTTTCTCGTTAAAATACTGAGTAAGATATTGAAAAGGGGAGAAGTTCGGGTTTTTTTGCATATATCGACGTTTCAGCCGGATTAGAGCGGTTTTACGTGTACATCTTCCCTCGTTAATATAAACGGAAAATCAAGAACATTATAGTTAATTCTAATGAAAACACATTGTTTTTTATCATTTGTATTGGAAACAACATTGTCATATGTCTTTTCTTGGATCTAAATAATACGAAACCTCGCTCTATGATTTGAAGTTAAAATCCTCAAATATGGTTATATAGTGACTTTTCACGTTTTTCATGTAGTTTGATATTACGTAAATATATTCATTTTTACCAATATTTCGATACTATTTCATGTAGTATCACGATATGTGATTTGGCCTTCAAATCTCAGAATTTCGCATAATATTGCATTTTAAGCAAGTTTTCTTGCATTTTGTTTCGTACGAAAAATCATCGAATATAGCAATATTTTGACGTTTATCATCTCCTTTTCCTTCATGTGATTTAAACAAAATATCATCGAATTAGGCAATATTTTGCCGTTTTCCACGTTTTTGTGAATTTTCAGTCCATGGGTTTTAATTCATATATATACGATAAAAATGATGCAAAAACATAATTGATTAGATAATAACCTTAAATACTTCATTTTCAATCATCTATTTGTTTCTCGTTAAAATACTGAGTAAGATATTGAAAAGGGGAGAAGTTCGGTTTTTATTGCATATATCGACGTTTCAGCCGGATTAGAGCGGTTTTACGTGTACATCTTCCCTCGTTAATATAAACGGAAAATCAAGAACATTATAGTTAATTCTAATGAAAACACATTGTTTTTTATCATTTGTATTGGAAAGAACATTGTCATATGTCTTTTCTTGGAACTAAATAATACGAAACCTCGCTCTATGATTTGAAGTTAAAATCCTCAAATATGGTTATATAGTGACTTTTTTCACGTTTTTCATGTAGTTTGATATTACGTAAATATATTCATTTTTACCAATATTTCGATACTATTTCATGTAGTATCACGATATGTGATTTGGCCTTCAAATCTCAGAATTTCGCATAATATTGCATTTTAAGCAAGTTTTCTTGCATTTTGTTTCGTACGAAAAATCATCGAATATAGCAATATTTTGACGTTTATCATCTCATTTTCCTTCATGTGATTTAAACAAAATATCATCGAATTAGGCAATATTTTGCCTTTTTCCACGTTTTTGTGAATTTTCAGTCCATGGGTTTTAATTCATATATATACGATAAAAATGATGCAAACACATAATTGATTCGATAATAACCTTAAATAATTCATTTTCAATCATCTATTTGTTTCTCGTTAAAATACTGAGTAAGATATTGAAAAGGGGAGAAGTTCGGTTTTTATTGCATATATCGACGTTTCAGCCGGATTAGAGCGGTTTTACGTGTACATCTTCCATCGTTAATATAAACGGAAAATCAAGAACATTATAGTTAATTCTAATGAAAACACATTGTTTTTTATCATTTGTATTGGAAACAACATTGTCATATGTCTTTTCTTGGATCTAAATAATACGAAACCGCGCTCTATGATTTGAAGTTAAAATCCTCAAATATGATTATATAGTGACTTTTTTCACGTTTTTCATGTAGTTTGATATTACGTAAATATATTCATTTTTACCAATATTTCGATACTATTTCATGTAGTATCACGATATGTGATTTGGCCTTCAAATCTCAGAATTTCGAATAATATTGCATTTTAAGCAAGTTTTCTTGCATTTTGCTTCGTACGAAAAATCATCGAATTTAGCAATATTTTAACGTTTATCATCTCCTTTTCCTTCATGTGATTTAAACAAAATATCATCGAATTAGGCAATATTTTGCCGTTTTCCACGTTTTCGTGAATTTTCCGTCCATGGGTATTAATTCATATATATATATATGATAAAAATGATGCAAACACATAATTGATTAGATAATAACCTTAAATACTTCATTTTCGATCATCTATTTTTTTCTCGTTAAAATACTGAGTAAGATATTGAAAAGGGGAGAAGTTCTGTTTTTATTGCATATATCGACGTTTCAGCCGGATTAGAGCGGTTTTACGTGTACATCTTCCATCGTTAATATAAACGGAAAATCAAGAACATTATAGTTAATTCTAATGAAAACACATTGTTTTTTATCATTTGTATTGGAAACAACATTGTCATATGTCTTTTCTTGGATCTAAATAATACGAAACCTCGCTCTATGATTTGAAGTTAAAATCCTCAAATATGGTTATATAGTGACTTTTCACGTTTTTCATGTAGTTTGATATTACGTAAATATATTCATTTTTACCAATATTTCGATACTATTTCATGTAGTATCACGATATGTGATTTGGCCTTCAAATCTCAGAATTTCGCATAATATTGCATTTTAAGCAAGTTTTCTTGCATTTTGTTTCGTACGAAAAATCATCGAATATAGCAATATTTTGACGTTTATCATCTCCTTTTCCTTCATGTGATTTAAACAAAATATCATCGAATTAGGCAATATTTTGCCGTTTTCCACGTTTTTGTGAATTTTCAGTCCATGGGTTTTAATTCATATATATACGAAAAAAATGATGCAAACACATAATTGATTAGATAATAACCTTAAATACTTCATTTTCAATCATCTATTTGTTTCTCGTTAAAATACTGAGTAAGATATTGAAAAGGGGAGAAGTTCGGTTTTTATCGCATATATCGACGTTTCAGCCGGATTAGAGCGGTTTTACGTGTACATCTTCCCTCGTTAATATAAACGGAAAATCAAGAACATTATAGTTAATTCTAATGAAAACACATTGTTTTTTATCATTTGTATTGGAAACAACATTGTCATATGTCTTTTCTTGGATCTAAATAATACGAAACCTCGCTCTATGATTTGAAGTTAAAATCCTCAAATATGGTTATATAGTGACTTTTTTCTCGTTTGTCATGTAGTTTGATATTACGTAAATATATTCATTTTTACCAATATTTCGATACTATTTCATGTAGTATCACGATATGTGATTTGGCCTTCAAATCTCAGAATTTCGCATAATATTGCATTTTAAGCAAGTTTTCTTGCATTTTGTTTCGTACGAAAAATCATCGAATATAGCAATATTTTGACGTTTATCATCTCCTTTTCCTTCATGTGATTTAAACAAAATATCATCGAATTAGGCAATATTTTGCCGTTTTCCACGTTTTTGTGAATTTTCAGTCCATGGGTTTTATTTCATATTAATACGATAAAAATGATGCAAACACATAATTGATTAGATAATAACCTTAAATACTTCATTTTCAATCATCTATTTGTTTCTCGTTAAAATACTGAGTAAGATATTGAAAAGGGGAGAAGTTCGGTTTTTATTGCATATATCGACGTTTCAGCCGGATTAGAGCGGTTTTACGTGTACATCTTCCATCGTTAATATAAACGGAAAATCAAGAACATTATAGTTAATTCTAATGAAAACACATTGTTTTTTATCATTTGTATTGGAAACAACATTGTCATATGTCTTTTCTTGGATCTAAATAATACGAAACCTCGCTCTATGATTTGAAGTTAAAATCCTCAAATATGATTATATAGTGACTTTTTTCACGTTTTTCATGTAGTTTGATATTACGTAAATATATTCATTTTTACCAATATTTCGATACTATTTCATGTAGTATCACGATATGTGATTTGGCCTTCAAATCTCAGAATTTCGAATAATATTGCATTTTAAGCAAGTTTTCTTGCATTTTGTTTCGTACGAAAAATCATCGAATTTAGCAATATTTTAACGTTTATCATCTCCTTTTCCTTCATGTGATTTAAACAAAATATCATCGAATTAGGCAATATTTTGCCGTTTTCCACGTTTTCGTGAATTTTCCGTCCATGGGTATTAATTCATATATATATATATATGATAAAAATGATGCAAACACATAATTGATTAGATAATAACCTTAAATACTTCATTTTCGATCATCTATTTTTTTCTCGTTGAAATACTGAGTAAGATATTGAAAAGGGGAGAAGTTCTGTTTTTATTGCATATATCGACGTTTCAGCCGGATTAGAGCGGTTTTACGTGTACATCTTCCATCGTTAATATAAACGGAAAATCAAGAACATTATAGTTAATTCTAATGAAAACACATTGTTTTTTATCATTTGTATTGGAAACAACATTGTCATATGTCTTTTCTTGGATCTAAATAATACGAAACCTCGCTCTATGATTTGAAGTTAAAATCCTCAAATATGGTTATATAGTGACTTTTTTCACGTTTTTCATGTAGTTTGATATTACGTAAATATATTCATTTTTACCAATATTTCGATACTATTTCATGTAGTATCACGATATGTGATTTGGCCTTCAAATCTCAGAATTTCGCATAATATTGCATTTTAAGCAAGTTTTCTTGCATTTTGTTTCGTACGAAAAATCATTGAATATAGCAATATTTTGACGTTTATCATCTCCTTTTCCTTCATGTGATTTAAACAAAATATCATCTAATTAGGCAATATTTTGCCGTTTTCCACGTTTTTGTGAATTTTCAGTCCATGGGTTTTAATTCATATATATACGATAAAAATGATGCAAACACATAATTGATTAGATAATAACCTTAAATACTTCATTTTCAATCATCTATTTGTTTCTCGTTAAAATACTGAGTAAGATATTGAAAAGGGGAGAAGTTCGGTTTTTATTGCATATATCGACGTTTCAGCCGGATTAGAGCGGTTTTACGTGTACATCTTCCATCGTTAATATAAACGGAAAATCAAGAACATTATAGTTAATTCTAATGAAAACACATTGTTTTTTATCATTTGTATTGGAAACAACATTGTCATATGTCTTTTCTTGGATCTAAATAATACGAAACCGCGCTCTATGATTTGAAGTTAAAATCCTCAAATATGATTATATAGTGACTTTTTTCACGTTTTTTATGTAGTTTGATATTACGTAAATATATTCATTTTTACCAATATTTCGATACTATTTCATGTAGTATCACGATATGTGATTTGGCCTTCAAATCTCAGAATTTCGCATAATATTGCATTTTAAGCATGTTTTCTTGCATTTTGTTTCGTACGAAAAATCATCGAATATAGCAATATTTTGACGTTTATCATCTCCTTTTCCTTCATGTGATTTAAACAAAATATCATCGAATTAGGCAATATTTTGCCGTTTTCCACGTTTTTGTGAATTTTCAGTCCATGGGTTTTAATTCATATATATACGAAAAAAATGATGCAAACACATAATTGATTAGATAATAACCTTAAATACTTCATTTTCAATCATCTATTTGTTTCTCGTTAAAATACTGAGTAAGATATTGAAAAGGGGAGAAGTTCGGTTTTTATCGCATATATCGACGTTTCAGCCGGATTAGAGCGGTTTTACGTGTACATCTTCCCTCGTTAATATAAACGGAAAATCAAGAACATTATAGTTAATTCTAATGAAAACACATTGTTTTTTATCATTTGTATTGGAAACAACATTGTCATATGTCTTTTCTTGGATCTAAATAATACGAAACCTCGCTCTATGATTTGAAGTTAAAATCCTCAAATATGGTTATATAGTGACTTTTTTCACGTTTGTCATGTAGTTTGATATTACGTAAATATATTCATTTTTACCAATATTTCGATACTATTTCATGTAGTATCACGATATGTGATTTGGCCTTCAAATCTCAGAATTTCGCATAATATTGCATTTTAAGCAAGTTTTCTTGCATTTTGTTTCGTACGAAAAATCATCGAATATAGCAATATTTTGACGTTTATCATCTCCTTTTCCTTCATGTGATTTAAACAAAATATCATCGAATTAGGCAATATTTTGCCGTTTTCCACGTTTTTGTGAATTTTCAGTCCATGGGTTTTATTTCATATTAATACGATAAAAATGATGCAAACACATAATTGATTAGATAATAACCTTAAATACTTCATTTTCAATCATCTATTTGTTTCTCGTTAAAATACTGAGTAAGATATTGAAAAGGGGAGAAGTTCGGTTTTTATTGAATATATCGACGTTTCAGCCGGATTAAAGCGGTTTTACGTGTACATCTTCCCTCGTTAATATAAACGGAAAATCAAGAACATTATAGTTAACTCTAATGAAAACACATTGTTTTTTATCATTTGTATTGGAAACAACATTGTCATATGTCTTTTCTTGGAACTAAATAATACGAAACCTCGCTCTATGATTTGAAGTTAAAATCCTCAAATATGGTTATATAGTGACTTTTTCCACGTTTTTCATGTAGTTTGATATTACGTAAATATATTCATTTTTACCAATATTTCGATACTATTTCATGTAGTATCACGATATGTGATTTGGCCTTCAAATCTCAGAATTTCGCATAATATTGCATTTTAAGCAAGTTTTCTTGCATTATGCTTAGTACGAAAAATCATCGAATTTAGCAATATTTTAACGTTTATCATCTCCTTTTCCTTCATGTGATTTAAACAAAATATCATCGAATTAGGCAATATTTTGCCGTTTTCCACGTTTTTGTGAATTTTCAGTCCATGGGTTTTAATTCATATATATACGATAAAAATGATGCAAACACATAATTGATTAGATAATAACCTTAAATACTTCATTTTCAATCATCTATTTGTTTCTCGTTAAAATACTGAGTAAGATATTGAAAAGGGGAGAAGTTCGGTTTTTATTGCATATATCGACGTTTCAGCCGGATTAGAGCGGTTTTACGTGTACATCTTCCATCGTTAATATAAACGGAAAATCAAGAACATTATAGTTAATTCTAATGAAAACACATTGTTTTTTATCATTTGTATTGGAAACAACATTGTCATATGTCTTTTCTTGGATCTAAATAATACGAAACCTCGCTCTATGATTTGAAGTTAAAATCCTCAAATATGGTTATATAGTGACTTTTTTCACGTTTGTCATGTAGTTTGATATTACGTAAATATATTCATTTTTACCAATATTTCGATACTATTTCATGTAGTATCACGATATGTGATTTGGCCTTCAAATCTCAGAATTTCGCATAATATTGCATTTTAAGCAAGTTTTCTTGCATTTTGTTTCGTACGAAAAATCATCGAATATAGCAATATTTTGACGTTTATCATCTCCTTTTCCTTCATGTGATTTAAACAAAATATCATCGAATTAGGCAATATTTTGCCGTTTTCCACGTTTTTGTGAATTTTCAGTCCATGGGTTTTATTTCATATTAATACGATAAAAATGATGCAAACACATAATTGATTAGATAATAACCTTAAATACTTCATTTTCAATCATCTATTTGTTTCTCGTTAAAATACTGAGTAAGATATTGAAAAGGGGAGAAGTTCGGTTTTTATTGAATATATCGACGTTTCAGCCGGATTAAAGCGGTTTTACGTGTACATCTTCCCTCGTTAATATAAACGGAAAATCAAGAACATTATAGTTAACTCTAATGAAAACACATTGTTTTTTATCATTTGTATTGGAAACAACATTGTCATATGTCTTTTCTTGGAACTAAATAATACGAAACCTCGCTCTATGATTTGAAGTTAAAATCCTCAAATATGGTTATATAGTGACTTTTTCCACGTTTTTCATGTAGTTTGATATTACGTAAATATATTCATTTTTACCAATATTTCGATACTATTTCATGTAGTATCACGATATGTGATTTGGCCTTCAAATCTCAGAATTTCGCATAATATTGCATTTTAAGCAAGTTTTCTTGCATTATGCTTAGTACGAAAAATCATCGAATTTAGCAATATTTTAACGTTTATCATCTCCTTTTCCTTCATGTGATTTAAACAAAATATCATCGAATTAGGCAATATTTTGCCGTTTTCCACGTTTTTGTGAATTTTCAGTCCATGGGTTTTAATTCATATATATACGATAAAAATGATGCAAACACATAATTGATTAGATAATAACCTTAAATACTTCATTTTCAATCATCTATTTGTTTCTCGTTAAAATACTGAGTAAGATATTGAAAAGGGGAGAAGTTCGGTTTTTATTGCATATATCGA